>NC_063060.1:45496944-45796944 GCF_018812025.1 Megalobrama amblycephala | reverse complement strand
AATCTCACAAAATCAAGTCCAGGTCACATTTCTATACATATATATATATATATATATACAGTACAGTCCAAAAGTTTGGAACCACTAAGATTTTTAATGTTTTTAAAAGAAGTTTCGTCTGCTCACCAAGGCTACATTTATTTAATTAAAAATACAGTAAAAAACAGTAATATTGTGAAATATTATTACAATTTAAAATAACTGTGTACTATTTAAATATATTTGACAAAGTAATTTATTCCTGTGATGCAAAGCTGAATTTTCAGCATCGTTACTCCAGTCTTCAGTGTCACATGATCCTTCAGAAATCATTCTAATATGCTGATTTGCTGCTCAATAAACATTTATGATTATTTTCAATGTTGAAAACAGTTGTGTACTTTTTTTTCAGGATTCCTTGATGAATAGAAAGTTCAAAAGAACAGCATTTATCTGAAATACAAAGCTTCTGTAGCATTATACACTACCGTTCAAAAGTTTGGGGTCAGTAAGAATTTTTATTTTTATTTTTTTGAAAAGAAATTAAAGAAATGAATACTTTTATTCAGCAAGGATGCATTAAATCAATCAAAAGTGGCAGTAAAGACATTTATAATGTTACAAAAGATTAGATTTCAGATAAACACTGTTCTTTTGAACTTTCTATTCATCAAATAATACTGAAAAAAAATATTTTGTACAATTGTACACATTAAATGTTTCTTGAGCAGCAGATCAGCATATTAGAATGATTTCTGAAGGATCATGTGACACTGAAGACTGGAGTAACGATGCTGAAAATTCAGCTTTGCATCACAGGAATAAATTACTTTGTCAAATATATTCAAATAGAAAACAGTTATTTTAAATTGTAATAATATTTCACAATATTACTGTTTTTTACTGTATTTTTAATTAAATAAATGTAGCCTTGGTGAGCAGACGAAACTTCTTTTAAAAACATTAAAAATCTTAGTGGTTCCAAACTTTTGGACTGTACTGTATATATGTATATATGTATATATGTTCTGGTTCTCGAATCTGATTGGCTGAGAGGTCTTCCACGTTTGAATCACTCCACTGTCAGCATTCTCACAGCGAGCAAACCCAGGACAAGTAAACCCACCACATTTTTACAGATACTACTGTTATTTTGTAATGTAATGTAGTTTTAAGAGTTTTTTAGGTGAGGATACAATTGTTTAGACCTCATATATGCAATTTACACTGCCCTCCAAAAGTTTGGAAACACCCCTGGCAAAGTGTGGTTTTGGACGATATCAGCTTATCATGTTTTGGTGCAAATACATTACAGTAACTTGACATTATCAGTGAAGACCAGCAATAATAATTTTGATTTTGATTGCATAATAATGGCAATATGTACATGTCAAAGTCAGTCACGCCCCTTTGCCAGCTGTGATGCTGTTACTGGATTAAACTTGGCCCAGGTTTGTAAAAGATCTTTGGGTCAGCACACCTTAATAGCTTCAACAACTGATTGCCAATTAAGTTTAGAATATAATGAACCAATCAGAACCCAGTTTAGGTCAGATAGCTGCTAATGCTGGATATTTTGATGAATCGAAAATTTAAGTTTTGTCTATGTATAAACTGTTTATATAATAAAATATGTTTTCATAGTTTGTGTTGTCCCTTATCAGTGCAAAATTATCACAAATTAAAAAGGATTCATGCCAGTATTGTCCAAAACACCTCTTTTCTAGGGCGTTTCCAAACTTTTGGAGGGCAGTGTATATATAAACAACCAGGCTGTCAGCGAGCGCTCAGTGCTCGAGTACCCGCAGAGAACAGCTTCATCTCAGCCAGTGCTTCAGGAATTTGCCGCTGACTCTTATGTAGATAGTGTTTAAACATGAGGTATAATTCATTTAGGGTATATCAAACGAGCACTCTTTGGACTTATTAGTCTATTATTTGTTCCATAGCAAATAGATTTGGCTTAAGGGCTATATTAAGTTTATATTTACAATGAAATTAAGTCCTGTACTAACTAGAACGCTGCTTTTGTACGTTTAACTGAAATGTTTGCTTGTTTATATTTCTTATTTTACTTCTTATACTGTTGGCTATTGTTGTTCATTTAAATATTATTGTTCAATAAATAATATTTTGTACAAATAACATGCCATAATTTTTGGTATTGAGGAAGAATCTGTTAGTGATTTTTGACTTCAGTGAAAGTTACATTAATACGCCATTAGATGGCGGCAAACAGTGAGTGAGTCAATTGCAAAGACTTTTATATTAAAATGGACTGAAACAAGGAAACAAGGCCGTTGTTTTTACTTTAAACAACGTCTTACGAGACGCAACTGACAAATGCATTGACTAGCGCTGTCATGGGAAATCCTCTTAAATGTTAAAAGGACAAAGATATCGCTTTTCTCAGCGGACATTCAAACTGATTTTGTGATTATGAATATAAGATTGACCAGAAGCATATCAGCTAGATGCAGGTAATACACTTGCCCAGGCGATCTCTCTCTCATAATACTCTACATTTTTTCCTCACAAAAGAGGATTTTTAAAGACAATCCGTTGTTATTTCTTATTTATCACACTCGTAGCTGTGCTATATGGCTGTATATCAGCACTGTGATTCTGCTGTGATATAGAGCGATATCGTACTGCTACGAGTGTGATATTGCTTTATATATATATATATATATATATATATATATATATATATATATATATATATATATATATATATATATATATATATATATAAATTGTATTTTTCTTTATTATTATTTCCTGAAATATTACCTGTTGTTTTCCAATTATTTTCCTGTTATTTTTTTTTCTATTTTTATTATTATTATTATTATTATTATTATTTCCTATTATATCCATGATTTTTTTAGGGGTAAATGCATTTTTTTTTTTTTTTTTTTTTTTAGTATTTCTATTTTTTTTCTGAAGAGTTGTTATGGTTGTTATTATTATTTGATGAAATCTTGAAGATTTTGGGGTGAAATGAATATGTTTTTTTTTGTGCACACAAAGAGTCTTGTTGATATATAGAAGTTTCAATCTCAAAACTTCTATGTACTTCAAAAGTATTTTTTTTTTTTCTTTTCTTTTTTTTCAAATGTGACTTAGGGCCAATGTACATTTCATCTCAAAATCAAGATAATTAATAATTTAAAAATTAATAATTAATTTTTTTTTTTTTTTACAAAGCTACTCCACAGAAGAGTTTCATAAAGCCGAAATGACTCTCCTACATTAAGAACTTTTATATTATTTTCAAGTGCACATTTCCGAGTGGAGCTGGAAAGTGATTATAGGTATTGTGAGTCAGACGGCCTTTGTAATAATCCATGTAGAACCACATAAAGAGCTGAGAAATTGCATCTCCTCTTAACAGTATTAAGCCTAGCAGTACGCCATGTAATTTCCTTTCTCCCAATGTTCTGAAGACTGTTTTATGTTCTGATGACCATTTACATTGCTAGTGAAGGATAAAAGAAACTGCAACCTGAAAAGCATGACGTGGGAAGGCTCGAGTATTTTGAAGAAATGCATTGTGGATTTGATGCAAATGTTCCAGGCTTTCTGCATCAAAGCCAAGTGTTAATCCTTGCCGGAAGGTTCCAAGTCTCAGGTCTTGCTCTCTCAAACAGCACCATCTGTCTCAGTATTAGCTTCATTAAGGGCCTGTTAAGTACGTCAAGGCTCACATGGGCCACCAGGACACTACCGTTCATCCACCCATCCAACCTGCACCTTCTCCAGTAGGCCTGTTTCTCCATTCGGTCGCTTATTTCTGTGGACGTTTTTCTCAGCCGGTGTCTAAATGGTCAGTTACATTTGAGAGGTGCGCAGCAGTTGGCACACACACACACACACACACACACACACACACACACACACACACACACACACACACACACACACACACACACACACACACGTCCCTCAAGAGTCAGGTATCTCTCATACCTGAATATTACTATCAGCTGTCCTTCTCTTTTCTGCTATGCACAGCGTTCTTCCCGTCTTTGCTTTTGTTATAGACGTTTAGCTGGTGAGCTTCCAGGGGGTATGGCATGAGAGAACAGGTCCCAGAACATTCCATTAAAAAAACAGAGATTGGCATTGCCCTGATTCTGGAAATAGCTGTCTGTCTATGGTGGATCCACATTCCTGCTTACACCAACACCTGCGGTTCACTTTCTGAACTCTTATTATCACTGAAACATGTGCTGATCTGGTAGGCTCTGGAAGTTACTTGTTTAATCCTATAATCAATCGAAAGCTTAATAAATCTATAAAGTTTTGGTTCTTACAGACCACAGGCTGTTCAGATCAATTACATTGATTGGTTTGAGCCGTGGCCTAGTGGGAAGTACAGAGAGCTCTTGGCGCTCATGGGGGAAGTTGGAATCATAATTCTGCAAGTTATCCCTTCCTTTCCATATAATTTATAGTGTACCTAGAAATGAAAGTGAGACCACAATTTTATTTCTTATTTTATTTTATTTTATTTTATTTTATTTTATTTTATTTTATTTTATTTTATTTTATTTTATTTTATTTTATTTTATTTTATTTTATTTTATTTTATTGTTTTGCTGTATTTTTTATTTTATTTTATTTTATTTCATTGTTTTGTTTTGTTTTATTTTTACTTTATTTTTGGATTATTTTATTTTATTATTATTATTATTATTTATAATTTTTATTGCTTTACTTTATATTATTTTATTTTATTTATTGTTTTACTTTATTTAGGTTTTTTTTTGTTTTATTGTTTTGTTTTGCTTTTTTGTTTTATTTTATTTTATTTTATTTTACTTTTTATTATTTTATTTTATATTTTATTTTATTTATATTTCATTTTATTGTTTTGTTTCACTTTACTTTATTTAGTTTTATTTTATTTTATTTATTGTTTTGTTTTATTTTATTAATATTTTATTTTTTGTTTTATTTTATTTTATTTTATTGCATATTTTATTTTATTGTTTTGTTTTACTTTATTTTGTTTTATATTATTTTATTTTATATTTAATTTTATTTATACTTTATTTCATTTCATATTTTTGTTTTGTTTTATTTTACTTTATTTTTTATTTTATTTTGTTTTCTTTTGCTTTACTTTGTTTTATTTTATTGATTTGTTTTGTTTTGTTTTGTTTTTATTTTATTATTATATATTTTATTTCATTTTATTTTATTTATATTTTATTTCATTTCATTTTATTGTTTATTTTATTTTATTTTATTTTGTTTTATTTTATTATTTTATTTTACTTTATTTTGTGTTATGTTGTGTTGTGCTTTAATTTACTTGTGGTTTTATTTATTTTACTCTTTTTTTTTTTTTTTTTTTAACTGACGTCGTGGTCAAGCAGGTGATATACATTTCACTGGAGGTTAGGCCAAACAGTCTCTCCCTCCTCCATTATTATCACTCTGTCCTGTGTTATATGTGTAGTGAGCATGTGGTCTGTCTCAAAGCAATATCTTGTTACCGGTTTTAGCGCTCTATCGCCTCTCAGCTATAGTTTACGATGCGAGGATATGGAAATGGAGGCCCCGCTGTGTCAGAATTGGCCCCTGACACCCAGAGGAAAGAGGCGAAACACAATATCATGTTATTATACACAATACCGCTTTCTGTTCCGCTGTGTTAATTGATATCTCTCTCTTTCTCTTTTCATGTCGCTGCCTGCATGCGGTTCCTCCCTCATCACACGTTCTTTGGCTGAATGACAGGTAAGATTCTACAGCACTAAAACAAACACACACAATCACATGTTCGGGCTTATGGCCAAGTCATAGTTTTAAGCTATGCAAACAAGTCCGGATTCATTCGGCAAACGATCCTTTTTGAGATCATTTAGTACAGTAAGTGGAACGATAAAATGTAATTTGGGACAGTCAGCAAAGCGCTGGGTCACGTGTGCACTTAAATATGAGAAGGATGTCAGTGGTTTTGTGCTGCATGCTCACAATGTAAACTCCCATGGGGCAAATAGAACAGTTACAGCTCTTACTTCCACAAAATGAGTGAACATCTCTCTCCTCAACAGTTCTCCGAGGGAAACTAGACATCCCTTCCCCCTGTCGCTTTTGTTTTAGGCCATAGTCTCCATCTCTTTGCACTATATATGGGATTATGTTGCCTTTGTCCCCATTTTAAGGATCTAGGTAGAGCACTGTCTGTGTTTCCCCTGAAGCACACATATAATGTTAGTCAAGCTGTCTTGCCATAGTGATGCACCAACATTTTTTTTTACTGAAACTAAAGTTTACATTTAGCTGAGAACCGAAACCAAAAATAATCAATTAATTTAATCAAATTTGTTTAATAATCAGCAATCAAATAAAAACGCTGTATAAAACATTTAAAATGCACACTTTATATCAACTTTTTAATTATGTTCTTCTCCATTTTGTTGTTGAAATATAATCATTTCAATCAGCCACAAAACATCATTTATTATTTGAATTTCATTATAAAATTACCAGAATTTGAAAGCGCAGACTTCATATCAAAAGTAGCAAAGCGCAGAAGCTCGTTGTGATTATTAGATGGTAGGCGTGTTACAAATAATGTTTAGTGAAGTTTTATAACTGAAAACAACAAAGACCAAGAGTGTTTGCAAGACAACACAGTACTAAAAATGGAAACGTTTTTCATCTGCGTCATAACGATCCCCGTTCATATGGATACGCAAAAACGTTGTATTTTTCATGCCAGGCCAGTAGATGGCGATGTCACTTTGTAAAGAAACAGTACATGCTTAAAGACTGTACGCATGACATCACCGTTTTCACAAATTCACGTTTTTTTAGTTTTACGATAACGCCATTGTTTCCAAAAACTAGCACTCTGAATCCCGTTTTTAAAAGTGTGCGTTTTCAGACCCCCAAAACGCCGTTGACGTGTAAATGAACGGCCAAACGCAAGACTTTTTATGTATGTAAACTACAAAAATGTTCATGTGCATGCGTTTTACTTGTTCAATATATAGGCGCAAAGTGTTTCTTTACAAAGTGACGTCGCCATCTACTGGCCTGGCAGCAGAATACAGCGATTTTAGTCGTTTTCGCAGATCTGTGTGAACAGGGATCGTTTTGACAACGTTGTCATATGTACACGAAAAAACGCAAAGGAAAAAATGTTCTGTTTTTAGTACAGCATTGTAATGTAAACGTACCCTTAGAGTATGTCTTCTTAGTAGGGTGAATTCAGGCGAAATGTGCCACTTGACTCGACAACAGCATTTTGGGGGCCCGAAAACGCAAACTTTTGAAAACGTGATTCGGAGTTCAAGTTTTTGAATAGCGTTATCGTCTCTGTGTAAACTACAAAAATGTGAATGTGTGAAAACGTTGACGTCATGCGCAAATGTATTACATGTTCAATATATAGAGGTGTGTAGTGTTTCTTTACAAAGTGACATCGCCATCTACTGGCCTGGCAGCAGAATACAGCAGTTTTAGTCGTTTTGACGGATGCTTGTGAACGGGAATCGTTTTGTCGTGTAAACGTACCCTTAGAGTATGTCTTCTCAGTAGGGTGAATTCAGATGAATTGTGCCACTTGATATGACAAAAAGACACTTCCACTTTCATGCATTTTGCTGTGATGGAGAAGGTTGGAATGGCTGAAATTGCTGTAGACACACAGTCTCTACGCTGTCCCTTTTTATAAGACATCATTCCTAAGACGTCATTCAGCACTTTTCTCATCCCTTCTATTCACTGTCCTTGTCCAGTCAATGAAGCACTTAAGCTCCAAATAATACCTTCCAATGACAAATAGATACTTCAAGAGAACATGCTCCAATAGGTCTCCACATGCAGTCAATTTGTCAAAGGGGTTTAGAGGGCTTACCTGCCTGTTCTCTTTCAAAATGTTGTTTTGGGATTGATTGTAGAGTAAACTATGGTTGTACGCCATACGAAGAGGCTCTACTGTGTCCTGTTCGATGAATTTAACCTTAAGTGAGCGGTTGTTTTTTAGCATGGATACAGTTACACTGGACCGTACAATTAGGTGGAATAGCTCAGTGGTAAAAGCTTGGATGAAAGGTTAATGGAGGAGAGTATAAATGATTTTGAGTAATCGGCCATGGCAGCGCTGCTGACGCTGCAGAGTCTGCTGGTGAAGCAGCAGAAGCACTTTCTGATCTCAGCTGACTTTCAGATCAGGAGAGCATTTGCACACATGCAGGAACATCAGGAAAAAACCCATAATATCATCATAATCTCGAGTTGCAGTGATGTCTGCAGATGCAGCTTGTATGCGGTTCGGTCCATTAGTCTGACGGATGTGAGGGAGTTTTCCAGCTCGGATGGATCTGTGGTTATGATTGATCGATTTGAAGGCTGTGGTCTCCATATAGTGGAGATGTTTATGATTCATTTATGATCTGTCTTATCGATGATTAATTAATTTCAGCACAATCTTTCAGTTGGCAAAACCACTCAAGCGAAGACGAGTGTGAACTGCAGTTATCTTAGCACTGTATTTACATGACATTATGTTATTTTTGACTTCGGTTCAAGTCGTAAGCAATGTCAGGAATATTTCATGATCCACAGAGTGAAGTTTTAATGGAGAATGAATTGTGTTTAATGGTGAACAGACTGAAGTCGACACACACAAAAGTAAAGACTCATAACTCCAAAACTCCAGCAAAGAGAGTCAAAAGGTAGGTATCATTTGATAGAAAAAATGATTTAAATTTTTTTTTTTTTAATTTTTAGAAAATATAAATTACAATAAATTTGGACATTTTCATGCTGAGAAACTGCTGATAAAAGACAAAAAAAAGACAAAAAAAAAGTATATATATATATATAATTGTTTTTTTTGTTGTTGTTTTTTTTATTTGACATGGAATAACTCAGGAAGGCAATGAGATTGGAGGAAAATTATTTTTTGGTGATGCTTTCCAACATGTGAGCTGCATCTGGTTCAAATTTTGTGGTGATAGCATAAGGTATAAGAAATTATTATTCATTTTTTCGCAGCCAGATGGCGCCCTCGGGCGGTAAACTCTGGTTTAGAGGTGCTTCTCAGCAATCATTAGGAGTTTTTCAAAATGGTTAGATGCATTAAAAAGATGAGATTTTCAGCTTTAAGATGATACCTATTTTGTGTTATTCCACGTTGGAAAACGAACATGGATGGGTCCGGGAACATTTAGCCAAGTATGTTAATATCTTGTGATCAACGCAATATATTATGTTGATTTTTGATTCATTTTAATTGTGAGAATCTGCTTTAAATAATGCTGTGCCATTTTCTATGATCTGTTTTTCATGAAGTTATGAGCATGTGAAATCTACATATTCTCTGCTGTTTTTGTTGTAAACGCATAATACTCAGACTCATTAGAGGGTGAAAACAACACAACAGAAGCATGGCTTGATCTGAACGTGTAAAGTCTCTGGTTTTGTATGCAAAAAGAATTTTTGTGCTATCTATATGGGTTCAGTTTTTATTGGCTCTTAAAGAGAGACACGCAAATGGGAGCGCCGGCGCTCCATCCGGTCTTAAGGGGTTAAAATTACAAAATGCAAAAGGCACGAGCGCAACAGTCAAACACATCCGTCTAGTGCACGTTTACATAGAAAAACAATGGAAAAACAATGCAGTGGAATGCAAAAGCATGTTCTCTGTGAAAATGAACTCCCATGAGAAGTCGATATATTGATTATGGCGACAGGCCTGTGTATTGTGTTTCCGTCTTTTAAAGCATTCTGTTTTTAAAAAAACAACAAAAGAATGAAGGAGAAAGTCTTTAATTGCTGCATGGATTGGGAATGACCTGTGGGCAGTTCGGTTCAGTCACTCATCCAGCTTTCTCCTGGGCCGTAGATGAGCTTTGATTTACTCCAGGGTTGTTTTGCAGCCCGATCGCGGCAGACAAAAGGCATTTCTGCTGCGGCGTGAACGCAGGCACTTATTGATTGGTGTATTATGGAGTGCTGCGGCCACAATGGGGGCTCAGTCATCACCATAACTCTGTTCGGATGGGTCGGGAAGTGCAGGATCGCTATAGCACATGCATAATAAGAGGCTTTTAAAGGAATGGATTTGTTGACAGGGGTCTTATCCAGATTCAGCGTTTGATCGTTACGCATTCACTCTCTTTTCCTTTCAGCATTTCTACCTTGAATACTGGTGATTTCAGGAGGAAACACTTTGGTATAGGCCTTTATGAGGCCAGTTGATATGAAATACTTTTCGGCAGTGTGACATGCTCCATCTAAGAATATTTTAAAGGGGTGGTTGATTATGATTTCGCTTTTTTGACTTTAGTTAGTGTGTAATGTTGCTGTTTGAGCATAAACAACATCTGCAAAGTTACGACACTCAAAGTTCAATGCAAAGAAAGATATTTTCTTTTACAGAAATCGTTTATTAAGGACTACAACAAACAGCTGGTAGGGACTACAACGAGCTTCTTCCTGGGTTAGTGACATCACAAACCCTTGAATTTTGGGTTACATTGTTCAAAACTCCGTTACTGACAATCCTCATTTTGGCTGCGTGAGATTCTCCAGCTTTGTTGTTGTTGAGCTGTTAAAGCTCCGCCCTCCTCTGGAAAGGGGGCGGGAGCGGCAGCTCATTTGCATTTAAAGGGACACACACAAAAACGGCGTGTTTTTGCTCACACCCAAATAGGGGCAAATTTGACAAGCTATAATAAATGATCTGGGTTATTTTGAGCTGAAACTTCACACACACATTCTGGAGACACCAGAGACTTATATTACATCTTGTGAAAGGAGCATTATAGGTCCACTTTAAATAGGTTTTCACTTTGTTATTATTATTATTTGTTCAAGTTAATGACCATATTAATTGAGAAACTTAAAAAGTAATGGTCAAACTATTAACTACAATTACTGCTTATTAGTAGTTAGTAAGGTAGTTGTTAAGTTTCAGTATTGGTCGGATTAAGGGACGTAGAATATGATCATGCAGAATAATGCATTAATATCTGCTTTATAAGTACTAATAAACAGCCAATATCTTAGTAATATGCTGCTAATAAACAACTATAATAGTGAGAACTGGACCATAAATGAAAGTGTTACCAAATTAAATGATGAAGATTAAAAGGTCACTAAAAAACTCTCTTCTCTCATACATTCATATAAATTATTGTTATGCATCAACAGCAACAGTTTATTTTGACTGAAAATTTCCTATTAGATGAGCATTTAAGAATATTTTAAGCATCATATTTGTGTGAACGTCTTACCATATTCACAACGTTTAAAAATATAAACATCACAAAAACATGTGATGCTAACATTTTAGCGCCATATTGCAGATTATCTCTAAAAATGGCATTTTCAGACGAAAACACTCATCGCATAGGCCGCGTACGTGTGATCAGGGAGCAGACGTTGTTGGAGTTTTAATTGGCTTCAGAGTTGACGCGTAGGGCGAGTCCTCTCAGAGCGTCTCACAAGAACATATTGAACGTTAGATCAAATCACCAGAGATCTTGTGCTCCTCATAATAGCACACGGCCTCTAGGTCTTCGGTCTTCAGGGGCGCTGAGGTGAGAATTGGGTTTCATAAAGCTCTTTCTTTTTTCAGCCTCCTGCTGTCTCTCTCCCTCTTCCTTTCTCTCGTCACACTTTTTATTTCTTCTCTCAAACCTCTAAAGAAGAACTTGGTCTTCCCATCAACACCTCATCCATCAGCCGGTCCTCTGTGGGCCAGTGTCAGAGCCGCTGTTGTTTCGCTGTTCAGCGGTGTGAAGGTTTGGGTGGTCTGTGCTTGTGTTCGAGTGGAGTATGAAGCCCACACACACTTCTGCTCACTCAACCGGACATCCACTAACCCTCATAGCTGCTGTATTTAGAGCTGCACAATATTGGGGCGAAAATGACATAGGTGCAATTTTGTTTTTGTGATATGGGAAATACAGGAAGTTTCATCTGAGAATAGCTCTATTTGGACAGAATTAATCGGTCTAGGATGATTGGGGTGATTGTGTTGGGGAGTGCATCTGGATGCAAAATTTAACAAAAAAGAGCCAAACCTTTATTTTTTTTTTTTACTCTGAAGACTTTTTTAAGTGCAAAATCCTCTTAGTATGGAAGCCCATTTCCAGCACATCAGGAAAAGTCATGCTCTGGTAAATCATAACTATGACATACTCAGTCATAATTATGAAGTGAAAAGTCAAAACTGTGACTTTAAAAGTCAAAATTATAACATAAAAAGTTAAAATTACAGCACACTGTCAAAACTATGACATACTAAATCACATTGAGATTAAAAACTATGATTTAAAAGTCAAAATTATGACATACTAAATCATGATTATCAGTTGAAATTATGACATACTAAATGTGAATGATGAATTATGTAGAGTAAAAGGTCAAAATTATAAGAATAAAGTTAAAATTTGTCAAGACTTGCCATAATTTTGACTTTTAAATCAAAGTTATTAATCTCAGTTTCGATTTAGTATGTCATAGTTTTGACTTAGTATGCCATAATTTGAACTTTTCATGTTATAATTTTGGCTTTTAAAGTTATAGTTTTGAATTTCATTTAATAATTATGACTCAGTATGTCATAGTTTTGACTTAGTATGCCGTAATTTTAACTTTTCATATTATACTTTGGCTTTTAAAGTCATAATTTTGAATTTCATTTCATAATTATGACTTAGTATGTCATATTTTTTACTTCTTATGTCATTATGATTTACCAAAGCATGATTTTTATTTATTTTTTTCTTACGTTACAGAAATGGGCTTCCATTTTTAAGGCCGAACAAATTGGGAAAAACTTGAAAAATTGTTTTTTTTTTTTATATTTGGATTTACTTTTTACAAGAACCAGCTGAAACCAACAGTTTTTGTAGGCCAATTCAATATGACTATAAAATAATATTAGTTGTTATGGTTTTATAGATTATTATTAAATATATATTGAACAAAATTAGAAATATATTGTAATAATATTGTACTAGAAAATAAAAAAATAATTTTATTTTATTCTAAAATGACCATGCTAGATATTTCAGTAGTAAATATTTAAAATAGTTAATTTCCAAGCTTTTATTTTGACAGTTTGCAAGTAAATACATGCGCCGTCAGCGTACGCTCATTCGCACAGGCGCAGCCCACGACGTCTCCGAACGTCTTGATTGATTGATTGATTGATTTTATTTTGAAATATGGTGCAGCTCTACTTTGAATTCTTCTCCTAATCGTTCTTTCAGAGCTATTTCAGTCCCGTCTATTGTCTCCCTCTTCTTCTCACTGTATTCCCTCACTCTCACACTCACGTACCTACCATTTCTCCTGCACTTCCGTCATCTCCCTTTGCTCATCACGCCTCCCTGCATGTTATTTTCATACCTCTCCACCCTTCGAGTGCTCTCCTCTCTCCGGTTATCTCTGTTAACCCCACTCGTCTGAATCCTAAGGCGTGATATCGATCTGGCGCTGCAGTTGCTCCTGCAGCAGATCTGGACGCGGGTAGGCGGTGGACGCCTTGGCGGATCCCTCTCTTTGTAAAGGCTGATTGTGAAAGTACCTGTCTCAGGAGCGTCTGGACTATTCCTGTCCGTCTGTCTCATTATAGGCCTGCAGCAGAGGATGAGAGGGCAGCAGGTTCAGGCATGAGGGAGCGCGGTTGGCCGCGGTGCTCTCTGCTACAAGATGGTGGAGAACTAAACAGAAATCGCTGCCTTAGGGTGCGCAGACACACTTGGGAGGAATTGATTGGCAGACCCTGGTTTTGATGAGGCAGTTATTCTGGAAACCTTTGGTTGGAGGTGAAAAGCAGCTGTTTACCAATATCACACACAATTCTGGAGAAGGTTTCTTTCATATTTGTGAATTTTAGATAGACGGACAGAGACAGACTTTTGCTCACTCAACTGTGTCTAGTGGTTTCCTAAAGTTACTAGCCTCATCATTTTCACTTGCCACAATTTTTGACATTGATACCATTGGGAAAAACTGCCATAGAGATATTTTTAATATTTTCTCATAATTTGTCAGCAGGTTTATTAGGCTGCTGTCACTTTAAGATCCATTATACTGTTACACATGCGTTTTCTTTCTCAACTGTTTATGTTCACTTCAAACATAACTGACTGTGTTTACGTGAATACTCAACAAGACCGGCATTTTGACATTATTTTGTGTGTATTTGACTGTTTAAGCGCAATAAGCAGCAAAAAAGTACTCAATTTAGTACTAAGAGGAGGCTTTATGTGGCGCACTTTGGGTGTGAGAACAAAATCTGCAGAAATTAGCAAAATTATGTGCAATACGTGCCTGTAACACCAACAATATTCATCCGAAACAAATGAAACGAGGCGGTTTGTGTGTCGACTCGCTGTCAGAGAGATGAGAGAGAGCAGCTGATATCGTGAATCTGTTCTTCGGAAAATGAGTATTGGAAGAGTTTCAGATATTTCAGTATCTAAATATTTTTGACAACACTATATTGCACTTAGTTTATTATTTCTTAGTTTGTTTATTATAGGAGTGAGTGACTGTGTCACATGACACTGCTGAAATACACCCACATTTGGCAGTTTGGCGGTGTTAACGTCAAGCCCTGATATAATAATCATCATAATAATAATTTTACATATGTCAGATCCACAGTATTTCATGGGACAATCTACATCATTTTCTGTTTAAAGTCTGCATACTTTTTTACATTTATCTGTTAAAATATTTAAAAACAAATACACAGTCCTATAACCATCTTTTCACACCATCCAACCAAGCAAAGATAAATAGACTCTATTTTGCACCAAAAATGTCACTTCTAATTGCTTATTTTGTGCGTAACTCCTGGAGTCGAACATATTCTTACTTTAGCAAATCTCTTTTGCTGTGCGTATGCATCTCATTTCTGTTTCAATCCTGCACTGCTGTATCAAACTTTTCAAGGTTTTCGATTCCAGCCTGAAGTTACATCGTGCCTTCTTCACGACTGAGAATGACCAAGACTTTTCAAAGAAGTCCCAGACAGAGCTTGTTAAAAACAGCCGCTTCTGATGTCTCTCTTGAACATCTGAGAAATCCGCATGCATCAGGGAAGAGTCCAGATGGGATTCAAGTGATTCTAAGGACAGATATGCGCCTGGCCATTTTTTTTAATGTGTGGTTCGTTACCATGTTACTGTATCTGTTGTGTCCACATGTGCTCGAGGCATAGCAATCCCATTCCAAAAAATCAGAGACGCAGGTGTTTCCAAAAGGATTGAAAAGATTTGCCATTTGTTAACAATCAACCTGTCAGGCCTGCCTTAGTCTGCTTTTTTGGAGATTACCACAAATGCCTTTCTGCCTTCAAGCAAATGGAGAGAGCACTGTTAAAGTCACCATGAAATCAAAATGAACAGTGCTTATTGTTTTATGGAATATTGCAGTGTTTATTTGGAAATTTATCCGTGCACATCATTATTTATTAAATAAATAATATTTAAGTAAAATATCTTCTCCTCCTTCTTACAGCGACATCTCTTCTCTCATGATGAGGGCGGGGCAACCTGTCACTCACATGAGATCCACCAATAGCAAACCACAACCATCCAATCAATGGATCAAGCCCCGCCCTACATTTGTTCTTGTTTGAGAAGCCGTTTCACTCGCATATACATCACAATAGAGAAGAAAAGACTATCCATTTCATGCTGACTTTAAACATATCTTCTCATTCATTTATTTTAAATAGAATATATGTGATGTCGCACACAAGAAAAGAAAGGACGTGACCAGACCAGACAATGCCGTTCTCATCTGGTCTTTGTGCGTTTATTCTGTTATGACAGCGGCGTTTGGAGTTATCAGGCTCGGTGAAGCCTCGTAGGAGATGAGCTCAGCGTTTACCCCATCTGTTTAATGACGACCGGTCCCAGGGTGTATATCAAAGTACCGTAGTATTACCATCTGATATCATAGCTGTATCATGGTATAGTACTTTATGACAGACGCATGCCTTAGTTAGGATGCGCTATTGTGTTGTCCTTGACTGCTGTGTGTGTGTGTGTGTGTGTGAGAGAGAGAGAGATTAATATTTGTGTTTTTGTGTGAGAGATATAGGCAGGTATGAAGCTGAGGTAACTGATAACGTTGGGATTTCTGGCTCACTGCTTTTCAATGCCAGGCTTTGACTTTGTTTTTTTAAGGAGATAGGGAATTGCTCCTCTGGAAGTGTTTATTTGTTTATTTTTTATATTCTGCCCACGGACATAAAGGCAGATGATGTCAAACTGCCTTGTGCTGTGTGTGTGTGCGTATATGTGCACTATTTCTGAATATAATCTGCAACATGACTGACTTTAAACAGTGCAGAGGTGTTTTCATGGGTATATTCAGTATATTTGATTCATCGAGCTTAATTCTTGTTTTTTTTAATATATTTTTTTAATTTTATTTTTTTTAATTGTCTAATTTCAATATTAAATCAAAAAACGACTGAATGAATGCTACACAGATTCCTCCGCTCCCTCTTGCAGTGACATCTCTTCTTTTCTCTGATGACGTGTTTGACATATTTTTGTGTGTATTTCACCATGTGCATGCGCCATCTCAGACAGCGTGCAAGTACTGAATTCAGTTCTCTTTTGCATCTTATTGCGCTTGAACAATTTATAATTGCTTGAACGTTAAACTGGCAAGACTTAAAAACACATAATGATAGATTTTCATGACAATGCACACAATCAGATTTCCGTCAACTGTCCCGAGTGACTTTCACAGACGGCGCTAGACTCAGTTGCACTCGAAGACATTTTTGATCCCCAAATGTTCAAAGGCCCCATTTACACTGCACGGTTCAAGTGACCCAATTCCGATTTTTTCCTCCCATGTGGCACAGATCGGATATGAGTCACGACCGTGAAAACAGGAAAAAAGCGCATGGATTCCGATTTTCACAGATCGGTTTCAGGCCTCATTCATATGTGGTTATAAATCAGATATGAATCGGATACGTGCGTTTGCGCCTGCAGTGTAAGCGGACAGATCGGATATTCCCCTGTAAATGCGACTCCTGCGTCATTGAAAAGTGAGGGTTTTTTAACATTTCGCGGTACAGACATACCTATAACAAACGGAACATCTCTAGTTGACTGGCAGATTATTAATTTAATTTGTTTGTGTTAAATAAAAGGCGATCTGACGTTGAAATGTGTTGCTCTTCAAATCACACTGAGTGTTCGTTGTCACTGTTGTCAGTGACGACGTCTCGTGCACAGACGCGCGCTTCAGTCCCCATTCGTTCCATTGAAACCACAACATAAAAAGCACACAAACTTGCAACTGCCCTTGATATACAATCACTGATGAATGCATTTGTTTTAATGACAAAAAAAAAAAAAACCTAGTATAGGATGGCGGATTCGAGCCCAAGAAGCTGTGAATATCTACCCGTACCCGAGTATTCTTCAACTCACACGCTTCCAGCAGAGCTGCGTACGTATACTGTCATGAAGAATTTGTATTATTTTTATGCAGGGATGTAACTATTGCATTAAAAGGGTTTCTATATGAATTCATGTCAATAAATTAAGCTCAATGTACCATTGAAATTGATTTGTGATGTCAAATAGGCTATTTTTGGTACGTTTCGCCAAGTGAAGTGTAAAAAGGACACATCCGATACAGGTCACTTTTAAAAGAAATGTAAGCACGTCGTCCAAAAAAATCGGATATGGTCAAAAGATCGGATCTGTGCATTAAGACTTGCAGTGTAAATGCGGCCAAAGTCTGAGCCAAGTCCCAGTAGAAATGCATCCGTTGGACTCGAGTCCGAGCTCCAACACCACAACTCTAGTTCATTGTAAAGTGTACAGACGCATTTCTTGGCAAATATTTCGGCTAAATATTCTCTCATTACCAAGAACTATCATATCACCATCATTGTTCTTAAAAAAAAACTAAATGAATACATAATGGCAGTAACATTGCTCCCAGCTTTTTGAAATGAAGTCTGATGTATTGTTAGGTGAATTTAGAGAAGCAGCTTCTCTGAGAAAGCTTTACTTGTCTTGTTACTGTCAGATGTTAGTATGCTAAATAACAGCATGCTGTCAGCATATAAAAACCTCTCTGAGAGGCAACATCTCTAAACACATCCCCTTCAGAGCAACAATACAAACAAGAGGAAGGGAAATAAAAGAAGCTTGACCAACATGAAAAAAACACAAATCTAGATAATCATTTAATTGACTAGTCTGTTGTTGGACAACTAGCCTGATTCATCTGTGCTTATTAGGTTCTCTTTCAGTTGGCAGTTGTTGCACAGTTTCAGTGATTTGTTTTGACTTATGATAATAATTAATGTAATAATGTGACAGCTCAATTTGGCAATAAAGAAGTGTTTTAAAAAAATGTTTTCATGTTTTTTTGTGCATGTGTTTGATGTCTGATAATTATAGCAGTGCCAAGTTCAAGAATAAAAAGCTCCGCTCTTGCCAGCCTACAGGTCTCCATGGCACGTCTGGCGCCGGCGCACCCACCCAGTCCGTATTCATAGCCGGCAGATATCTTGCATTTTGAAATGAGCCAGTTTTCTCAATCTTCCCATCACTCAATTCTGTCTTATTGTCTCATCTAAAAACTGTAGAATTGCCCTCCCACAATCCACTTGTGAGTGACCCATGAATGGAGAGCTGACATGCAGTACTAATCCTTTTAGCACTCTGCCTCAACCAGCTCTCTGCTATTGTTGTCATTTTTCTTTTTTCGTTTCATTCATTTTTAAGTGTGGGATGGGTGCACTGCTCTTTACGCAGAGTGTAAATGCAATACACGGATTAAACGAGACGCTATCAAAGAAGAGGGCAGATGTACATCACTCGTTTACGTCCATCTGTGAGGTTTTACAGCCCTTTGTTTTTTTATGAATATATGAATTGCAAAATTTAAAAGTTCTGTCATCATTCATTCAACCTCATGTCGTTTCCAAACCTATATGACTGTGTTTCTACTGTGGAACACAAAAGAAGATATTTTGATGAATGTTTCAGCTGTAATATTAAGTCATTGGGGTCCAAAACAACATTGTATTTCATTATATGGAATATATAAAGCTATGATTCGCAATTATCAGGGTTCAAACATGTTAAGGCCTTTAAGCACATGCGTAAAAAAGGTATTATGTTTTATTTAGCAAGCCTGTAACCACCTAGATAATAGATGGAAAAGACCATTTACAGTCAATACTTTCAATTTACCACAGGAAATATATGTTTTTTAAAGCTATCAAGGTTGAGCCAAAAACCTAGGACTAGTTCGCCAAAGTAGGTTTTTGAAATACTCTCCAATATTTCAAGAACGATTGACAGTGGCGGTCAAAGTTGCTCAAAATGAGGAGTTCTGCCTTGTGGTATAAATGTTGTGGGCATGTGCGGAAAAAAAAACAAAAAAAACAAGAAGGCGCCCCCATTGTCCGATTTCTTTCAAATTTCTCAAAGGCCTCTAGGGCCGTGAGTCAAACAGGCCCGGTGAGTTTCGTTCCGATCAGCCTTAGTTAATCTTGTCTGATAGCTGTTCAAACTTCATTAGCCACCGCCAGCCTTGTTTTTTGAGATACTCGAATGTCCTCAAAGGCAGTCTTGGCACCTTGGACAAAGACACCGCATACCAATTTTCAAGTCAATCTGATTTAGTGTTGCATAGTTATAGACATGTTTAATTTTTTGCATGTTATAGCTCCACCAAGTGGCCAGTCACCACGTTCTTATTCATGCCACCACAGACCAAGCCTGTACATAGGTGTACCAAGTTTGGTGAAATTATCTCATTCCGTTCATGAGTTATAGCCATTTTAGTAAAAGTGGCTCCGCCCACTTCAAATGTTTTGGCAACCGTGAATAGAAATTTCAATTTTTGTTTTTATCATTATTGACATTCAGACTTCAGGAAATCTTGCTGCACTGGTTTGGTTCTGATCAGGCCAAAAACCTAGGACTAGTTCGCAAAAGAACGTTTTTCAAAAATTCCAAAATACCTGTAAATTTTTCCACAAGCAACGATGGAATCCGAGGCATGCATTCCGTCCCTCTTGAGGATTCCAAGGATTCTTGAAGACACTTTAGCGGTTTGGGAGTTCTCTACGACTTCTGCCTGATCACTTTTAGGGGAGAATGCTGATCCTTGGAAATTTGAATAATTACAGCAGGGTTTCAGCACTAATGAAGCCTTTCCTCCATTGACATCCAATCAAAAACCCCGCTGCTGGCCTCCTTCCCTGTGTGCCGCAGCGTTACGCTGTTTTTGTGCTAACCTTGGAGGCTTGCTCTGGAACTATCCCTTTAAATGAATAGTCATCTTTCATATGAATGACTTTCTTTGTTTTTTGAGTCATCTAGGAGCGTTTCCAAGCTGTGAATGGTGACCACAGATGTACTACAGATTGCGGTTTCTCTTTTCAATTCGTCACCTTTCTCTTCTTCTTCTGTGTAAATATGCTTTTCCTTTGGATTAGCTTATCTCTCCTACCAAATGAATAAGAAGCTTAAAAATCCAAGATCTGAAGTGTCAGGCTTGAAAAGGAGAAAGAGAGCAACAGAATAAGCATCTCTCACTCCACCTGTCCATAAAGCTATTTCATGAGGGGAAATCTAGAGAGGGATGTGGCGGGGCATGTGTTGTCGTCGCTTATATTTTTGATGTTGCGAAACCCTGTTTTAGTTTATCAGTCTCACAGGCAATCATAATATTTTGGGATTAATTAAAGTCTTAATCGGGCATGTTCATCTCTTCGGCGTGGCTCCCTGCAGGCTGCTGCTGACAGCTGTATTTTAGAGCTCTGAAAATGTCTGGAGGCTAAACAAGTTTTGCTGCAGACTCATCACCTCACACTCAGAGACGTGCGGCAGGGGGATCTGTGATCAGAGCTGCGGTTGAGAGTGTGAGCAAATGAGAGTGATAGACAACGATACATATGGTGAGAGGAGGGATAGTGGGAGGACAAGAATGTGGATGGAGAGGGAGGGTTAGGGTTAGGGCAGAGCAGGCTATACTAGTTTCACAGTTGATC
Organism: Megalobrama amblycephala; assembly: GCF_018812025.1. Lineage (NCBI taxonomy): Eukaryota > Metazoa > Chordata > Actinopteri > Cypriniformes > Xenocyprididae > Megalobrama > Megalobrama amblycephala. Next base: position 45,775,922 of record NC_063060.1, on the reverse strand, counting down.
ATGTGGGTGATGTGAGATTTGACTCTGGTTTGTGTCATTTTCTCCCTCTTCCATCACTTCTGTCTTCTCTTATCTATCACTATTTGCAAAAAGACCACAATTTTGACATTGATACCGTGGGAAAAACTGCCATAGAGATATTTTTAATATTATCTCATAATTTGTCAGCAGGTTTATTAGGCTGCTGTCACTTTAAGATCCATTATACTGTTACACATGCGTTTTCTTTCTCAACTGTTTACGTTCACTTCAAACATAACTGACTGTGTTTACGTGAATACTCAACAAGACCGGCATTTTGACATTATTTTGTGTGTATTTGACTGTTTAAGAGTAATAAGCAGCGAAAAAGAACTCAAATAGTGCAAATAGAGTTAGCAGCCGTGTGTGACACACCTGATGTGTCGATGAAACTGAAGGCCTCCACAAGGTTCTGAATATGACTTTGAGAGGTTTGAAGAGATGAATTTATATTGTGAAATCTGTTGACATCATTTGTATGGCAGTCTGGCTTTTGTCTGTTATTGGGGTCAAGTAAACTCCATCTCTCTCTGCCTTTTCAATAAAGTCTTGCAGTGTAAATAAGGCTCCTTTTCCAGATCAACACTAACATTCATATGCATGAGGATGCAGGAGGCCATGAATCAGTATCCTGTCATCAGGACGGGTCTACAGCAGATAAATCACCAGCTGTCAGTCACACGCAACCTGTCACAAACACACAAGCACTCCCAGATTCTTTTATACATTCGTGTGTATTCATAAGGATAAACCTGTCCCCGTGTAATGCATTCAGACGCTCCATTTTGGCAGGGAGGTTATTTTACTTGCAAATCCCAAACACTGAAAAATGAAACATAATTCAGTCTCCTGCTTTCTTGTGAGTGTGTGTTTGAATTTGTCTGTGTGTAAGTGTGTGTTTGCACATCTTTGTCCTGTTCCTCTTCCTTTTTCTTCACACATGGGCTCGGGTTTATTTCATCAAATGAAGTGAGGTGACTCATTGGAGATCAGGAAAATGGCAGTTTTCCCGCTCTGCACTCCCACGACACACATGCAGAAATACACAATATTTTGGTGTTTTATGTCATCGCAGTTACTGTAATATAGGGATGCGCTATGTTAAAAATTCAGCCTGATACCAATAAGCTGATAATTATTTAGTTACGGCCAGTGGTGTAATGTAACAAAGTAATAAAACCTCGTTACACTACTTGAGTATTTATATGTCTGTCAACTTTTACTTTTACTCCACTACATTTCCTAAATAAAATGTATACTTTTACTCCGATACATTTTCCCAAAGCATTTTCGTTACTTACTACAGTGAGAAGAGTGCGCTGTTATACAGTACAAGAGCGACCTCTAGAGGCGAAATAAAAACTGATGATCTCGTGGAGTTTGTTTTGACACGTGACGTGAGGCTGCGCGCTGCACAGAGCGGGACACTTCAAAAACAGATTTAAAATGGACAACAAAACATTATGCTTTATACTACAGTACATGTTTTCATATCACTATAAAGTAATTAGTTTGTTGAGTAGATGCTGCATTAGTGGAGAACAATAGTATGTTTGCCGTCGAGGCTGAGAGGACGCTAACATTAGCAAAAACGCCAGCTGTTTAATGTCACGATTGTTACCATTCATTTGCATTAGTTTATTTCCATTTGTTCGCTGTTATGCATTCGTTATCCAGTGAAGTTGCATATTTAAACTGTATCCTCATCATGCAGTGACAGAAATGTATTTCTGAGTACGTTTTCTAAAATAGAGGGAAAGAATGTGTGAAAGTATACGTGTAATAGACCCATGCAATGCCTTTGTGTGTAAAGATGGCAATTTTTAAGCATGACTGTTTGGATTTATATGAAATGGAAACATTTTACAATAAAAGTCCATTTGTAACATTAAATAAGGTTAATAAAAGTATTGTTCATTGTTAATTTCAACATTACATTAGATTACATACATTAGTTATAATGCACTATGAATTAACATGAACAATCAGTGTATAATTAATATATTAGTATTTTTTTTATATTTAAAACTTACAATAAATATTTTGCCATTTTTTTTAATTCACAGAAAATAAAATGTAAGAAAGAGTTCAAACTGAACACAATCTTGCAGCTCAAACTGTGTATAGAACAATTTTTAATATTTTTTTTGCTCCTTTTATATTTTACATTTACTTGTACTTTTACTTTCAATACTTAAGTACGTTTAATATCAAATGCTTAAGTGCAAAAAATATCACATACTTTAAAACTTTTACTCTAAACAGTGACTTTAAATCATTTTCTGGTAAGATATCTATACTTTTACTCAAGAATGGCTTTCGAGTACTCTGGTTATGGCCGATAACCAAAAATGATTGATATTGTCTAAATAAATACTAATAATAAAACTAAAAACATTTTAAGTGAATTTAGCATAATGTACATTATAATGACAGCTAATGTTGATATTTGATAATGATTACATGAAATAGTTATTAAATTAGTCTTATCTAATATTAACTGCAATTTAAGGCTAGTTTTATTATTATTTTATTATTAAGCGGCCCTATTATGCTTTTTTAAAGGCTCCTAATTTTGTTTTGGAGTCGCGTAGGTTTACATGCATCAAAAACCACTTTAATTTTCTCATAATACTGATTGCACATCACCTTATTTCTCAACGAGTCTGAAAACGGTTTGTTCGAAGATTTGGTCTCTCCTTTCCAAAAGCTTCCTCTGCTCTGATTGGTCAGATGACCCAGTGTTGTTGTGATTGGTCTAAAAACCAGGGGCATTTTAATGTTGGCCGTAGTTACAGAACCCATCTATGTATTTCTCTATTGAGCAGTCAGAACTTTAGTGATTTGCATGGTTCGATATCTCCAACAATTCCCCACTTTTGAATTTTTTAAACATTTAAAATTCATTTCATTAGGGTGTCCAGAGCCGCAGAGATGAAATCATCAAGTCAGTTTATATCACAAATGATGCCAGCATTCATACGAAAGCGTTCTCCGGTAACGAGTTCCTCAGGACTAATTGTATAATTGTGTGGAGAGAGCAGCCCACCTGCAGCTGAGAGGGACCTCGGCTAATTACATCAGTCTCTCAGGTTCACATCGCCTCGGGAGTGTAAACGCAGCTCCGTGTGTCCGTTCCGTCGCACTGTTGGAATATCCAGCTCATTAGGATGCCATGCCCTGCCCGAACTACATCACGACAGAAGTTTTCGAGACGAGTGACAGAAAGTCAAGCAATAAGGCGTCCCTTGAGCCGACAGAAGCGTGCAGTGTCCTACAGCAGGGACGGGCTTTTTTTAATCTGCTGCGAAGAAGAGACGGCGTGTTTCCACATGATAAGTGATAAAATGTTAAGCAAAACTGGCAGGCGTAACTTCACACGCACAGATCTCAATGCACGGCACAGTGGCGAGAGCGTGTTGTGAGCAGACAGGACTTTGCCCTGCAGCAGTGCTGGGGTTCAGAGACTGGGAGAAATGGAGGGTGAGAGAGAGGGTGTGAAGTTTAAAGTGCTGAAGGCTTTTACTGCACGACGGCTCAAGAGTTTTCCCGATTCCCTCACGGCAAATTAAAAATGTGGCTTTGCCCCTCGGCCTGTTTTACAACCGGAGAGGACGAGGAACCAGATATTAAGTGTAGAGAATGGTCGGATTTCCTTCCAGGAATGGACCGTGGTAACAATGGATTTTGCTCAAGCACCTTTGTTGCTATGGAGGACGAAACCTGCAAAAACAATAAATAAATAAATACGGAAATAAATATATAAATAAATAAATGTGCAAATAAATATGTAAATCCACATCCTGCATAAATAAATATGTAAATAATTAAATGTGCAAGGAGATAAAACGAATGTTGGGGGAAATTAAAAAAAAAAAAAATGTTAAAGGAAATGCTGAGCTGAAAGTTGACTTATTTACTTTAAACCGTTTATTCATTTTTTTAAATTTATTTTTTCTTGGCACAATATGCTAATGAGAGGGTGTCAATCAAACCTCAGAAGGCGGTCTCTATGCCACCATTGGCTGACACTGTTTTAAATCAGTAGTATTCTGTCTGCTGATTAGATTCATATCTTAGATTCATCTCTACACGCTTCAGTTAGCAGCTACATTTGATGTGACTGTAGATCCGTTTAAAAGAGCGCAGTAAAGTTAGTTTTAGGTTTGATATTCGCTGCATATTTGCCTAAGCTCTTAAACATACGCTTTAAAAAGTCAACTTTAAGCTTAGCATTTTTTTTATTTCCCCCAACATTTGTTTTATTTCGTTAATTATTTATCTCCTTGTACATTTACTTATTTATATATTTATTTATGCAGGAATATGAGGATTTATATATTATATATTATTTTTTTATGTATTTATCTGCACATTTATTTATATATTTATTTACATATAATTTTGTGGATTTATTTATGTATTTATTTATTTATTTCCGTATTTGTTTATTTATTGTTTTTATTGTTGGGCTGTCCTTCATGTCATATTTTTGTCCTGTGTACACTCTGGACAGATGGCCATTTTATTTTATTTTATTTTATTTTATTTTATTTTATTTTATTTTATTTTATTTTATTTTATTATTTTATTTTATTTTAATTTTTTATTTTTTTTTTATTTTACTTTATTTAATTTTATTAATTTTACTTAACTTTAACTTTAACCAGTCCATTTATTTTATTTTATTTTATTTTATTTTATTTTATTTTATTTTATTTTATTTTATTTTATTTTATTTTATTTTTTGAATTTTTAATTTTACTTTATTTAATTTTATTAATTTTACTTAACTTTAACTTTAACCAGTCCATTTATTTTATTTTATTTTATTTTATTTTATTTTATTTTATTTTATTTTATTTTATTTTATTTTATTTTATTTTATTTTTTATTTTATTTTTATTTTGTTTTATTAACTTAATTTAACTTAATTTAACTTTATTTATTTATTATATAATTGTCATATGTACACTGATGGACAGATGGCCAGTCCATTTATTTTATTTTATTTTATTTTATTTTTTATTTATTTTATTTAATTATTTATTTTTTTATTTTATTTTATTTTATTTTTTTACTTATTTTTTTTATTTTTTTATGTGTGTGTGTGTGTTTTAGTAATGACTAATGCAAGTAAAGTAATTTACCACAGTTTTGTTGTGGTAACATTAACAATATTATATATGGTATGTTGGTAGAAACTTTGGTTATATAAGGACCTAATAAATGAAGTTTTATAATGGTTTACACTTGTCTGTTTTTACCCTTTGGTATTAACATATTGTTAGACGCACCATTGGCGTATAATGTAAATACCATGGCACTGGAATATAATGGTCATTCAGGACGACTAAATATGTGAAAGTGCCGTGGTGTGATATGATGCCGTCGCTGTGTTATAGTTTCCTCTGTTCCTTCCACCGTACCAGTGTGTAGTGTGTTTTGTGATGAGGTCATTCAGTGGTGTTTTCATTGCCATAAGAGCAGACGGCAGTGAGGGGAGGAAGGAAGAGAGAGTGCCGACCCTCCCACCGGTGCTTTCACTCTCTCTCTCCCCATCCCTCTTGTTCAGGAGTGCAGAGTTCGCTGCCGGTCATCTGGAGAAGGAAACCCCCTCTTTACCATAATTGTTGTCATGTGGAAACACTGTGGTGATTTCAGTCAAAATCATTTCACTAACAGTCAGTTTTGCTCACGGTAAAACCTGTGTCTTATTCACTAACCACCCATCTTCTAGTTTAATCAGGCATTAAATGCTTTGAAATAGTGCAGGGAAATATGTAACTTCTTTTCTGTGCAAATGCATCTTATTATAGATCGCCTTATTCAAAAAGAGTCTCATAACCTGCAAGATCGAGAGTCGCAAATCTTGTATTCCACAGATTTTATGTGCATATTTGCACCATTACCCTTTTTTTACACATCATTTTCAGCCCTTCCCCTCTGTGTGTCGAACCTGATTCCTATCAGAATTCCCCATTCGGTCACAGTTTTCCCCCCCCCACGCATTCAGTGCCCCTTTCAGACCTCAGTAACTTTACCCACACCCTACTCTCTCCTCTTTTCCCCCTTCTTTTTTCCTAAAGCAAGCTCTTTTGTCGTGTGAAAGCGGATCTTGTGGTTAAGTGCGTCTGTATTGTGGTGCTGGGATTAAGTACAGTATGTGGGTCACAGCTGGGATAAGCGCTCGGGACGGCAGTATGTCAGTCAGAGATGGTCCCGCTCGAGCCAGCAGGATCGGACCCTCCTGTCAAGTGCACAAGCATCTACTTTTGTGATTTTGATTCGTCTCCGCTCACATATGTGTTGTCCTCTGACAGACACCGGATCCTCTTTTTGAACAGAATTCCCTCCGGCACCCGTGACGGGGTTCTCTTCGTATTTCAAAACTGTCGTTGTTTTTTTATTCTCTTCTCTGAAGTTGCCCCGTCCTCTGCATGGCGGAATGACATGAATATCCGCTGCGAATTCAAAGAGTTTTCCGTGTTATTCCGTGATCAGTGGGATATATTGTGTTTCGTGAGTCATGCAGCAGCCAGCTGACTTTCTTCAATCCACACACACCGGATCTGTCAGCAGGGTCCCGGGTGGAAATTGCTCCAGCCCTCCTGCTGCGTCTCCGCACATGTATTCTCAGGTATGGCTGAAATGTGTGTGATTCTGAAAATAAGAGAACGAGGAGGAACTCTGTTACCTTTTGTCCTCTGAGGAGGAAGTGACATCAGCGGTAGAGATGATGCACGACAGGCCTCGTATCATTTCACTCTTGATTTACAGTGTGATGTGAATTTGATCACACTGACGTGAGAAGAGGTTTGAGATGGAGAGGGATGGATGATTCTGATTGGTTATTATACTTATTCACTGTAAGTATTGTGAATGTCATACTATTCCATGTTATTTGGTGTCTTTGGTGGTTTTAAACCACAAAGGGGATGTTGGAGCTAAATCATAATTTGTCCTGCATATTTTTGTAGTATCAGTATTATAAAGTGCAATATCACACGAGTGCTGTTTCTGTCCCGAATAGCAGGAGTGGAAATGTGATAAACAGTTCAATAAAGAAAATATTACCTATGAAGCCAGAGCAGAACTGATGTGCGTCTCTGAGCAACACACAGCAGTGTTTCGTTTCTGAATGAATCCGTGTTTTGAACGAATCAGTCGGGTGAAGCAATGATTCAATGACTCATTCATAAAGAGAGCCATTTACTTCATTAATCAATGAATCAGCTGTTTGAATGAAACGAATGAATGAATGATTCAATGACTTAGATATTAGTAATGACATTTCCCGCCACCTACTGGCAGTTTTAGTTTCTTATTTCGGAAAAAAATAAAAAAAATAATAATATTTACATATTAATAAAAAATAACATTAAAGGTATAGTCATCATTTACTCACCCTCAGGGCTGCTGAACGTAAAAGATTATGTGTAATAAATTCTATGTTGAATCAAATTTAATATTTCTTTCTAAAGATACTTTTTGTGATGTCTATTTCTCATTTAACACAATAATGACTTCAAAATTGTTTTTTGTCCTGTGTACACCCTAGAGAGATGGCCATTCCATTTATTTATTTATTTATTTATTTATTTATTTATTTATTTATTTATTTATTTATTTATTTATTTATTTATTTATTTATTTATTTATTTATTTATTTATTTATTTTTAATTTTTAATTTTACTTTATTTTATTTTATTAATTTAACTTAACTTTAACTTTAACTTTAACCAGTCAATTTATTTTATTTTATTTTATTTTATTTTATTTTATTTTATTTTATTTTATTTTATTTTATTTTATATAATTGTCATATGTACAATCTGGACAGATGGCCAGTCCATTTATTTTATTTTATTTTGTTTTGTTTTGTTTTGTTTTGTTTTGTTTTGTTTTATTAATTTAATTTAATTTAATTTAGTTTAATTTATTTTTATTTTATTTTATTTTATTTTATTTTATTTTATTTTATTTTTTATTTTATTTTATTTTATTTTATATAATTGTCATATGTACACTCTGGCCAGTCCATTTATTTTATTTTATTTTATTTTATTTTATTTTATTTTATTTTATTTTATTTTATTTTATTTTATTTTATTTATTAAAAAAACATTAAAGTTTTGATAGTTTTAAAAATGAAAATTCTGTTATCATTTACTCACCCTCAGGGCCGCTGAAGCATAATAAATTCTATGTTGAATCAAATATAATATTGCTTTCTAAAGATACTTTTTGTAATGTCTATTTCTCATTTAACACAATAATGACTTTAAATTGTATTTTGGTGGTAATTTCTCAGCTAAATATGATGGGAGATTAATGTGCGATTAATTAGATTAATTAATCACCACATTGTGTAATTAATTAGATTAAAAATGTAATCTCTTTACAGCCCCCATATATATATATATATATATATATATATATATATATATATATATATATAGTTCAGACATGAAACTCTAGAGGGCGCAGGCTGATCAGTCCTTTACATGTAATCTTCAAACACATAATTCTCATATGGCTCAAGCTGATTGGCTTTTGCTTTAAATACTCTGGTTCAATGTTTGCTGCAGCATGCTAGAGTTCCTCTGAACCCCTCCACCTCCCCAGCTCCACCTGCCTAGATCTGCTACGGGATTTATGTATGTCTATTTACGCTCACAGCAACATGTCTGTGTATCAGTTAGCAGTAGCAATAATCAACAGCAGCAGATCTAGTCCTCCAAGACCAAACACATTAACATTGCCATATTCAACAACATGCTAAAACTATTCTGAGAGTTCTCATGATTGACATGAACATTAGTTCTTTTTAAGAATTTTATGTTGAGTTCATGTTAAAATTTGAGCCTTTGGATTGCAAATTTTAGTATCTGTTTAGTATATTAGCTGTTTATGATATTACAGCAATCTTAATTCTTCCCTATGATCAGTCAACATTTGCATGAATGTGGCAGTGACTCTGTGAATGTGAAAATGTGCCATCTTCTTCACCGTAGTGCTTCACAGTGCTTTGTCTCGGTGATATCGCAGCTTTGTGCTCCTGCCAGCCACAAAACTCTCCCACACCGCAGGAACAGACTCAGGCGGGTTACACGGGCACAGAGTTCGTCTTCTCAATTGGCAGATTATTAAAAGCAAACGTACAAACATGGAAATGACAATATGTAGAGTGCAATTAATATTCTAATAATAGATTTGGTGTTATGAAATAATTGCTGAGCAGAGCGCACAGGCCTGATATTTACCTCGGCTTTGAGAAGAAGAGCTTTGTTATTACGCCAATAGTGCGTCTGCCTCCGGTATTGTGTGTGTGTGTGTGTTTTTACCCTCCAAGAAAAAAGGGCCTTTTTTCCTGCCTCTGTTTGGTTTTAGCTTGTCATTCTACAAAGCCAGGCGTGTGACATGTTTTCTCATTAAGAGAAGCAATAACTTTGATAAATCATTCCGCCTGCCAGCCCAGCCCCTCTGTTGGTATTAGAAAAGCTAATTGAAATTCTCTCTCCCTCTCTGTCTGTCTCTCTCTCTCTCTCTGTGTCTCTCTCGCTGACACCGTGGATTTTCTCTTTTCTGTTGTACTTTCTTTCTGTTGACACTTCAAAGGCTTGTGAGCGTGCAGTTGTGTGTGTTGGTAGTACTGGAGAGTGCAAATATTTGTTCCCATAATAATAGCTTTTTCAGTAGAACGGCGTATTCATGGTGTCGTATTTAATTAACTAAATGTGAGGAAATGCGTGTGTCAGAGAGGGCAAGGTCAAGGAGGTCTAATAAACTAACAATGATACTAATTTGTGTTTAAAGATTTGTTTAGGTCATATCAGGTCAACCCCTACCACCCCCCAAAAAAGTATATATATATATATATATATATATATATATATATATATATATATATATATATATATATATATATATGTATATATGTATATGTATATGTATATGTATATGTATATGTATATATGTGTATATGTATATATATATATATATCAAGTAAAATCCAAGTTTCTTCAAAATCAAAATTTCTTATTATTATCAAGGTTGAAAATAGTTGTACTGCTTATTTTTTTGTGTGTGGAAACAGGGATGTATCACATGGTTGATCATCTGACATCAACATGGCAGCACTCATGAGGAGGTGACCCACTTCCTGTTAAATAAAACTTTTTTTTTTTTTTCTTTTTTTTTCTCTAGTAGACTGGTATGTTTCTTGATATATGATATTTATTAAAAGTACTGTTCGTTTCTTAATATGAAACGAATGAAACGAACAGTACTTTTTTTTAAATTATGCAAAAAATAACTCCTTAATTTTTATTATGGGGTGAAATATAACCATCCTTTTGTGCTGAGAATCTCAAATGCGTTGCGTGGGTGCGCATTTCTGAATTATCATGAAATCAAACATGAAATTTCAGTCGACAGTTTTTCACCACCCAATTCTGTCTTATCTCTCGTTGTGTTTGTGAGCGCTAACAGACAGGGTTCAGAGTGACTCAGAAGAGATGTGAGTGCAAGACGTCTGCGCACATTATAAATGACAGCCAAGCTTTTTAGTGGCAGGACTAATTCACCACCGAACACGACTGCCTGTGGATGGCACGGCCCATGAGGCACAGAACAGCTGTGAGCGTGTTTGTGTGCGGCACCATCGGCACACATATTCTCTGGATGTTTATCTTGCATCAGTACATCATGAGAGTTCTGCGATCATGCCTCGCTCCCGGCTCACGGGAGGAACAGGTGAGGGAAGATTCATCTGAAGAAGAAACAAAGCTTCATTGCAGAGCAACATCAAAAAACAACATCAAGATGGCGTAATAGGTCCTCTTTAACAGATTTAATTTTTGAAATGTATTAGTAAATGTTGAGATTAAAGGGTTACTTCACTCAAAAATGACAATTAGCCATATTATCTGCTTTCAAACGCATGAGCATGTGAACTCAATGGCCAATCAGAGACATATCTGTTGAGCGTGTGAACTCAATGGTCAATCAGAGACATATCTGTTGAGCGTGTGAACTCAATGGTCAATCAGAGACATATCTGTTGAGCGTGTGAACTCAGTGGCCAATCAGAGACATATCTGTTGAGCGTGTGAACTCAATGGCCAATCAGAGACATATCTGTTGAGCATGTGAACTCAATGGCCAATCAGAGACATATCTGTTGAGCGTGTGAACTCGATGGCCAATCAGAGACATATCTGTTGAGCATGTGAACTCAATGGTCAATCAGAGACATATCTGTTGAGCGTGTGACCTCAATGGTCAATCAGAGACATATCTGTTGAGCGTGTGAACTCAATGGTCAATCAGAGACATATCTGTTGAGCATGTGAACTCAATGGCCAATCAGAGACATATCTGTTGAGCGTGTGAACTCAATGGTCAATCAGAGACATATCTGTTGAGCATGTGAACTCAATGGTCAATCACAGACATATCTGTTGAGCGTGTGAACTCAATGGCCAATCAGAGACATATCTGTTGAGCGTGTGAACTCAATGGCCAATCAGAGACATATCTGTTGAGCGTGTGAATTCAATGGTCAATCAGAGACATATCTGTTGAGCATGTGAACTCAATGGCCAATCAGAGACATATCTGTTGAGCGTGTGAACTCAATGGCCAATCAGAGACATATCTGTTGAGCGTGTGAATTCAATGGTCAATCAGAGACATATCTGTTGAGCATGTGAACTCAATGGCCAATCAGAGACATATCTGTTGAGCGTGTGAACTCAATGGTCAATCAGAGACATATCTGTTGAGCGTGTGAACTCAATGGTCAATCAGAGACATATCTGTTGAGCGTGTGAACTCAATGGTCAATCAGAGACATATCTGTTGAGCATGTGAACTCAATGGCCAATCAGAGACATATCTGTTGAGCATGTGAACTCAATGGCCAATCAGAGACATATCTGTTGAGCGTGTGAACTCAATGGTCAATCAGAGACATATCTGTTGAGCATGTGAACTCAATGGCCAATCAGAGACATATCTGTTGAGCGTGTGAACTCAATGGTCAATCAGAGACATATCTGTTGAGCGTGTGAACTCAATGGTCAATCAGAGACATATCTGTTGAGCATGTGAACTCAATGGCCAATCAGAGACATATCTGTTGAGCACATGAACTCAATGGCCAATCACAGACATATCTGTTGAGCGTGTGAACTCAATGGTCAATCACAGACATATCTGTTGAGCATGTGAACTCAATGGCCAATCAGATACATATCTGTTGAGCACATGAACTCAATGGCCAATCACAGACATATCTGTTGAGCGTGTGAACTCAATGGCCAATCACAGACGTATCTGTTGAGCACGTGAACACAGTGGCCAATCAGAGGTGTTTAAGTTAGTCAGAATCTGCTCAACAGCGCTCAAAATGCTAGTGGGGAAAAGCTGGCATCGTCGCATTTTTAAAATTTCAGGACCGATGTGGTACCAAAGTACCGGTACTTTCGACAGCCCTAGTCCTCTTTAACAGATGCAATTTTTGAAATGTATTAATAAATGTTGAGATTAACATTAACCAATAATTATAAAGTATTGCTCATTGTTAGTTCACATTAACAAATGTACTTAACTACAGTAAACAAATGAAACCTCAGTGTAAAGTGTTATTCTATTAATGTGAGCGATGTGTTTTTTGTTTATAACTGAGACCAGTTACACCGAAACATGTTGATATTTAGAGAATATAAGATATTATTTCTTTCAAAACTGCGTAATCAATCAGCAGACGTCATTGTAAATAATCAGATATTGGTATCGGCTCAGAAATCGGTGCATCCCTGATTGATAGAGAGAAAATGACAACCTAAAAATGCATCTTTGTGTGCGCGGCGGGAGAACGGTGGGAACCTCATCAGCAGTCATTGTTACAATGAGACGTCTCCACTGTCTGTGTTCACGTCTCAATAGAAAGTGATTGCTGAAAAGAAAGCTGTCACTCAAATGCAGCGGCCCGTCCTGTCATCTATAGCGCTCTCACGGAGTGTCGGCCTTCATTCACTCTCTCTCAGACCAGACCGGGTCCGACGCCAAGTGCCGGGTTCGAGGGAGTGCTCTCAAGCTCCATTGGCTCTCAAGTTCCTTCCAAATTAGGGCCTTTTGTGGCCAAACTTGGCTGCTTCTGAAGCTCGTTTCTTTTCAGTGTGAAAATAGACCGATTTCCAGAAGTGAGTCAACCTTCTCCTTTCAAAGCCGTCACATGCACGCTCCTCAAAGAGGAGTCAATGGGCTCTGTGTGGAGTTGAGTGGAGTGTTTAGAGGATGTAAACAGCGAGATGAGGAGCTCGGCTATACGCTATGGGTTTTTGTCTGTAGTGTATGAGGGCTTTTAACTTTGCGACTGTCAGTCAGCGAGTCGAGGGGCCGAGTGCTTGTGTGATTGAGATGAATGCGGTTGAGGAAGATGGGAATTTTAGGGGAAGGATTTCCATGGTCTGTACGTTAAAGCTTCTGTGTAGTGTCCTGTTATCTGTCAGTCAAATTCCCATGAGATCATGTGTGCGTCTGACCAATGCAAATATACTGGCTCAAATCATATGTTTTTTTTTATTTAGAACTGTTTTCTATCTGTAATGAAATATACTTGTATTTATAATTGACATTTCTGTCAACACATTGCATTCTGGGATGCTAAGACATCCTTATCCGTGCCAGAAATATGTGATTATTAACTTTCTACTAGTTTGGAACAGCTGTGATACCGAATAATGCTGTCTCGACAGGCAGCTTGTGTGTGTTTGCGCATAATTTGTGGCCAAACATGTTATATAAGACGTGACATCTAAGTTCATTATTTTGTGTTATTATGCCCCTCTCCTCTGATATGAATGGCATGAAGGCTTTTTTCCGTGGCAGAGGTAAAATGCTATTTTTCCCATATTGGATAAGAGTGTGGCATGTCTTCAACTAGCGCCGCCAATTATCAAGAGTACCTGCAGTTCATATCAGCGTGAAGCAGCAGAATCTCATGTACCTTCTCTTTAATAAGAAGCCAGCAGGAGAGCGACTGCTGAGCCTTACAGGCCACAAAACAACAGCTTCTGTGTCTCTCTCACACACACACACACACACACACACACACACACACACACACACCTGTGGGCCACCACTCAGGATTAATGCACATACATTATTAAAGCTCTTCATCAGCTCAGAGCCTGTTACGGTGTAATGAAGCTGGGTCATTCCGTGTCAAATCAACCAAATTTCGGAAACTCTTCCAGCTCAAATTTTTGATTTTCTTAATATTTTTTTCTGTAGTGATGAAAGCCAAAATATTAATTGTCACTGATGTATATTTACCGAGTAATCCATTATTTTGTAGAGGAGGGTCAAAATGACAATTTTCACCTGAGATTTGGAGCCTTTGTTTCATTATATGCCAACAGTGACAGTTCAAAAAGCCGTTGTGTTTTTCCCTCAAGTTTGCATGCCTGTAACTCAAGAAGTTTTAAAGATATCTTAATATCCTTTTAGATTCTGGTTCTTAACACACTTTCCTTTTGATATCTTCATTTTAAAGGCCCTCAGTGGTTCAATACCAGAGATATGGAGATTTTAAAGCGGCTCCATGAGTAAATTGTACACATTGTCAGTGGTCGAAAACCAAATTTGAGACACTTTGAATAAAGCTGATACTTTTTTCATTTAAAGAGGAATATCTGAAGAAAAAATAATGTTGAAACTAGAAATGTATCTCGTGTTTTTATATCAACTTAACTGCTTAAAACACACCTGTCTGAGTGCCATAAATATTCCTTTTCCAAAGTTCACATGCCTGTGACTCTAAAAGTATTCAATATATCTTAATATCTTTCTAGATTCTCATTCTTAATAAACTTTCCTTTAGAAATCTTCATTTTCAAGGCCCTCTATAGTTCAGTCCCATAGATATGGGGATCTCAAAGCAGCTCCATGTTCAAATTGTTGAATTTTACCCATTTTCAGTGATTGAAAACCAAACGTGGTTCACTTTGCACACAGCTGATACTTACTGCATTTAAAGAGGATTATCTGAAGAATAAATAATGTTGAAACTAGAAATGTATCTTATTTTCTTCTATCAAAATAATTGCATAAAACAGCTCTCTGAGTACCAAAAATCCACTGAAAATGGTTCAGGTTAAGTTTAGGCACATTAACTTGCTCTCAAAAGTGTATTTATATTTGAATCAGTTTAGGGATATTTAGATGATGGGATTTTGTTCATTTTATCAACTTCTGAAGCTACCAAGAGTTCAAATATGCAGTATCGTAAACTACACGTTACCGCATTGACTTTAAATCCTGCAGATCATTTCGAGGTAAAGTACAGTTCTGCGAGCCAGAATTTCGACAGCTTTGACATTGCTATTCAAACCATAATGAGATTCCTGCTGTGTTTAGTTACATGTAAGACAATTGAAGCATAGTTTGTTTTCCTTAAAATTTTTTGTCATGAATTCAAACTCTCTGTAGTGTGCGTTTGTTTGAAGCTTGTGAATCCTGATCCCTGTGGTGGCAGAAGTTTTGGAAAGACTTCTTAATAACTCAGGGATATTTGGCAGTCAGCAGGACGTTTACATTGAGCTGAACTCACAGTTCCTTCCATCCAAAACATTCCACTGGTGTGATGCAACATCGGTCAGCGCGGATGTGTTTGAGCCCAGATACAGAAGCTTTCCCAGAATTCTGTGCGTTTGTGTGCATGTCATGGGTGTGTATGTGTGTTAATCTGTCTTAACTCGTCACTTTCTGATGTCATTCCTCAGAGCCAGAGGTTGAAAAGTTTGCGGCACAGCTGTGAGTTGTGATTGACTTCGTTGTGTTGGGCCAATAGAGCACCTGCATCATCAGTCACTGGGGTACAAATATTAATACACCCAACCTGTTCAAACACATCGCAACGCTCCACCAGCCAACACTTATCAAGACCAGGTGCTCAGGAAACAGACCTGTATCCACGGTCCACAGTGAATGCCAACGATGAGTGAATTCACGGTGAACCTCAAGACACACTGTGATATTGTTCTCCAGTTTCCTTTTTAGTGGCTCAGACTGAGGAATATTCCACTTTTGTGTTGGTTTTTTGGAGGGGAAAAAAACATTAAAGGGGTCTTAAGGACTACAAAAAACGGCTGGTAGGGACTACAACGAGCTTCTTCCCGGTTTGTGACATCACAAACCCCAAAATTTACATAAACCCCGCCCCCAAGAACACACAACAAAGGGGGCGGGGCCATGTTGGGCTGCTTTAGAGAAGAGGAAGAGTTGTTGTAGTCGAGTGTTGTTGACATGCCGTCATTTTACGCCGGACTGCTTCACAAACGAGGGTCAATTCAACACAAAAGATGAACATGACGGCACATGCTAGTGGATGAGTTGAATCAACTCCACAGCAACTACATCAATTTATCCACTAACCATTCAGAAACGTCCAGTTTCATTCTAAAAGTTGTAACTTCTTCCTGAGTCTCTCCATCAGTGTCGACTCCGGTTTGAACAATGTAAGGCTGAACACCGTTACTGACAATCCTCATTTTGGCTGCGTGAGATTCTCCAGCTTTGTTGTTGTAGGGCAAAAACTCTAATTTATATGTTTAGGACATAGTTTTATCCACAAAGGGTGCATAACAAGTTTGAGACAGCAGTCACAACGCTACTCTTCTCATTTCTGATTGGATGATCGGTAGAGGGAATTCTGCTCTTGTCGGTGTGGTTATTCTGAGCGTATTTTCAGGAAGGATTAAACTCACAGACGAGCTCTCAGGTTCTGGGTCAGAGGTTGGTTGAGTCGAAGCAGTTCCTGTTCCTTCCTCAGGAGAACTCCTCTCCAGACAGGAAAACAACAGACAGTCTCTCACTCTGTGCCTTTCAGTCCTGTTCTCTGTGTCTCTCTCACACACATCTATCTATTACCATTTCGGTCACATGTAACTCTTGGTGATTCTGTGGCCATACGCAAGAGACTGTCCATGAATTTTCTTAGCAATGATTTTTCCAGGGTAGGTTGCCAGGTCTTTCCCCAACCCTCCCCATTACATGGCTTGAGATACACACACGCACACACACATACAGTACACACACACATGCAGGTTTGTTTTTGTGAATTGTGGGGTCATTCCATAGGCGTAATGATTTAATACTGTACAAACCATATTTTCTGTCGCCCTACACCAACCCTACCCCTAAACCTAACCATCACAGGAAACTGTGCACACTTTTACTTTCTCACAAAAACTCATTCTGTATGATTTATAAGCCTTTTGAAAAATGGGACATGGAGTAATGTCCTCATGAGTCACCTCTTCTTGTAATACCCATGTCATTATACACATTTGTGTCCTGATATGTCACAAACACACACACACACACACACACACACACCTATGGATTTTTTTATTAGAATTTTTTAGTATGAAAGACTAAGAATGGCACTTCAAAATAAATTAAATTATAATTTCATTAATTTGAAAATTTTAATATTTGAAAAATTACTTATTAATTTAATATTTTGTTGCAATTAGCTACATTTTTAACAGGTTATTCCATCCGTCGATTTGCTAAATCACGTGCACAATTTACTATTTCGTTCCCTTGGTTCACTAAATCGTGCACATGATTTATTATTTTGTTCCCTTGATTCACTAAATTGTGCGCACTATTTACTATTTTGTTCCCTCAATTTGATAAATCATGCTCACGATTTACTATTTCGTTCCCTCGATTTACTATTTCGTTCCCTTGATTTACTATTTCGTTCCCTCAATTTACTATTTCGTTCCCTCGATTTACTATTTCGTTCCCTTGATTTACTATTTCGTTCCCTCGATTTACTATTTCGTTCCCTCGATTTACTATTTCGTTCCCTCAATTTGATAAATCATGCTCATGATTTACTATTTTGTTCCCTTGATTTACTATTTCGTTCCCTCGATTTACTATTTCGTTCCCTTGATTTACTATTTCGTTCCCTTGATTTACTATTTCGTTCCCTCGATTTACTATTTCGTTCCCTCGATTTACTATTTCGTTCCCTTGATTTACTATTTCGTTCCCTCGATTTACTATTTCGTTCCCTCGATTTACTATTTCGTTCCCTTGATTTACTATTTCGTTCCCTCGATTTACTATTTCGTTCCCTCTATTTACTATTTCGTTCCCTCAATTTGATAAATCATGCTCATGATTTACTATTTTGTTCCCTTGATTTACTATTTCGTTCCCTCGATTTACTATTTCGTTCCCTTGATTTACTATTTCGTTCCCTTGATTTACTATTTCGTTCCCTCGATTTACTATTTCGTTCTCTTGATTTACTATTTCGTTCCCTCTATTTACTATTTCGTTCCCTTGATTTACTATTTCGTTCCCTCGATTTACTATTTCGTTCTCTTGATTTACTATTTCGTTCCCTCGATTTACTATTTCGTTCCCTCGATTTACTATTTCGTTCCCTTGATTTACTATTTCGTTCCCTCGATTTACTATTTCGTTCCCTCGATTTACTATTTCGTTCCCTTGATTTACTATTTCGTTCCCTCGATTTACTATTTCGTTCCCTCGATTTACTATTTCGTTCCCTCAATTTGATAAATCATGCTCATGATTTACTATTTTGTTCCCTTGATTTACTATTTCGTTCCCTCGATTTACTATTTCGTTCCCTTGATTTACTATTTCGTTCCCTTGATTTACTATTTCGTTCCCTCGATTTACTATTTCGTTCTCTTGATTTACTATTTCGTTCCCTCTATTTACTATTTCGTTCCCTTGATTTACTATTTCGTTCCCTCGATTTACTATTTTGTTCCCTTGATTTACTATTTCGTTCCCTTGATTTACTATTTCGTTCCCTCGATTTACTATTTCGTTCCCTCACTTTACTATTTCGTTCCCTTGATTTGCTATATCATGCTCATGATTTAGCCTGGGGCTCCTTAAGGGATATTTGTATTTTTAATTTATTTTTCAAACCACAGGACTAATAATGGTGGCCAGTTACAGTAAAAAATAAATCAATTTAAAAAAATCTCTCCAAGTTCAGTTTCTCTCCTCTAGATCTCGCAGGCTGTACCATCGTATCATTTCAGAGTGGAGAGAAATATCTAGTTGTTTAGACATCGATAGTTTTCTTTTTACAGCACTTCACTGAAGTCCATTATCGTATTTGATTACAAACACTGAGAGGCTGAGAGAGAGAGATGGACGCAAGCGGTGGCTCTCAATCCGCCTCGTCCCCGGGGACAGACAGTGGCTAATCAATTTCAGACCAAATGGGAGCTTCATTTACATCACAAAAGCTAATTATTGCAGCCTAATCAATCAGCACATCCTAATTAGCTTAGGGCTTGAGTTGGGACTGCCAGAGAGAAAGAGAGAAAGAGAGATTTGTGCTCTGCTGTACTGAAACGTTTTCAGACATATTGTTATTACATATCCAGACAAGCCTGAGGTGAGTGACTTTCTTAAACATACAGAGAGAGAGAACGAGACCAGCTGACAAAAGAGAAAAGATGTATGGATGAATCTTCTCTTGTTTTTTTAATAACATTCCCAAAATCTTTGAAATTTTTCCATCCTTCAGGGATTCAGTCTTAGAGAGGACACGTGGAGGTCTTATTAAAGACGTCACTCATTTTGGTGTGTGTGTGTGTGTGTGTGTGTGTGTGTGTGTGTGTTCACAAAGATGGCAATATCTGAAACCCTTGACATTTTTTGGTCTTCATAAGGAAAACAGCTTATAAATTATACTAAGAGATGTTTTTTTGAAAATGTAAACATGTCGAAAGTGTTCAGTGTTGGCAGGGTTAGGGTTAGTGGATAGAATATACAGTTTGTACAGAATAAAAATCATTATATCTATGTAAAGTCCTCATAAAACATGAAAACCCATCATATTAGAATGATTTCTGAAGGGTCATGTGACACTGAAGACTGGAGTAATGATGCTGAAAATTCACCTTTGATCAAATTATATATTACTTTTTAAAATATATTCACATAGAAAACGTCTCGGTTACAAAGGTAACCCTCGTTCCCTGAAGGAGGGAACGGAGACGTACGTCGGATGACCGACGAATAGGAATCTCGCTAGAGAGGCCAATCTACTTCGAGTGTAACTAAACGAGCCAATGCACATTGGCATGCAATCATATGCATCAGCTGCTCGCCTCGCAGCGCGGGTATATAATGAGCAGCAGGTGCGTTGCATCTTCAGGTTTTCGCTGAGGAGCCGAACCCAGCAGGTGGCAGCATCAGCAGGACAGCGCCTGTGGCGACGGGACGTACGTCTCCGTTCCCTCCTTCAGGGAACGAGGGTTACCTTTGTAACCGAGACGTTCCCATTCAGTCGGTCACTTCGACGTACGTCGGATGACCGACGAATAGGAATCCCTACCAAAGCGCCACAGGAGGTGCCCTCTTCCAGTGCTCTGTTGTGAGCCACCTGAACCCCCTTGCCTAAGGACGGTGGGACCGGGCTCACACAGAGAGGGTCGATCACTGTTGTTCCCAAAACCCACTCAGTGAGACTATAGATACCACTGGGAGCGTAACCTTACGTCAGATAAGGAACGCTGCGGAAGCCATATCCTTCCCCGAAGGAGTTATATGGATAAGTACATATGGACTAACCTTGTAGGTTGTACAACATATGGAAGAACTGGGGTGACTCCAACTTGGTGGGTTCTCCCAGAGGGAAAGACACGGGCTTCGATTAGGAGCAACCGTGGAAAGCCGCATATGGGATCCCCGTAGGGTCACACATATGGAACCCAGCCTAAATCCGGTTCTCAAGGATTCAACGGAGTAAGGCCTGGCGACCGACGCTCCGCCACGTCGGCTGCCGAAGGGATGTCGGAGGACTCGACAGGGTCTGCCTTGTAGGGACTCTCTGGAGAAAAGAAGCGCATGTCGCGCAGCAAGCGGACACTAAGCCGGGGCCTCTCCGTGCCTCTGACCTGAGGCGAGAACACGGGAGGAGACCGGCTCCACACGAAGGCTATAGTACCTAGCGAACGTGTTAGGTGTCGCCCAGCCCGCAGCTCTACAAATGTCTGTCAGCGAGGCGCCACGAGCCAGCGCCCAGGAGGATGCTACACCTCTCGTGGAGTGAGCATGCAACCTGAGCGGGCAGGGCACGCCCTGAGCTTGATAAGCCAGGGCGATGGCATCCACTATCCAGTGGGCCATCCTCTGCTTGGAGACAGCCTTTCCCTTCTGCTGGCCTCCGTAACAGACAAAGAGCTGGTCTGAGGTCCTGAAGCTTCGAGTTCTGTCTATGTACCGTCGCAAAGCGCGGACTGGACAGAGCAAAGCCAGGGCTGGGTCTGCCTCCTCCGAGGGCAGCGCTTGCAGGCTCACCACCTGGTCCCTGAAGGGAGTGGTGGGAACCTTGGGCACGTAGCCAGGCCGGGGTCTCAGTACCACGTGGCTGTCGCCCGGCCCGAACTCCAGGCACGATTCGTCGACCGAAAATGACTGCAGGTCCCCTACCCTCTTGATGGAGGCCAATGCAACCAGCAGCAAAGTCTTCATAGACAGAATCTTTAAGTCTGCTGATTGCAAAGGCTCAAAGGGAGCAATCTGGAGTGCTCTTAGCACCAGAGCGAGGTCCCAAGAGGGTATGGAGGGAGGTCGAGGAGGATTTAACCGTCTCGCCCCCCTAAGGAACCTGATGACCAGGTCGTGCTGACCAACAGATTTGCCATCTATGTGGTCGTGGTAAGCGGAGATAGCAGCAGTCTGGACTTTGAGGGTGGAGGGGGACAGCCTACGCTCCAACCCTTGCTGCAAGAAGGAAAGCACGACTCCGATCGAGCATCTTCGGGGGTCTTCTCGGCGAGAAGAGCACCACTCGACGAACAGGTTCCACTTCGAGGCGTAAGCACGTCTTGTAGACGGTGCACGTGCCGAAGTGATGGTGTTAAGTACCTCAGGGGGTAAGTCACCTAGAACCTCCGCGTCCCGTCCAGGGGCCAGACATGGAGTTTCCAGAGGTCTGGACGCGGGTGCCAGAGAGTGCCCCGTCTCTGAGAAAGAAGGTCCTTCCTCAGAGGGATGGGCCAGGGAGGGGCTGTCGCGAGGAGAGAGAGTTCTGGGAACCAGGTCCGGTTGGGCCAGTAGGGCGCAACTAGCAAGACCTGCTCCTCGTCCTCCCTGACTTTGCACAGTGTCTGTGCAAGTAGGCTCACTGGGGGAAACGCATATTTGCACAGGCCCCGGGGCCAGCTGTGTGCCAGTGCGTCTGTCCCGAGTGTTCCCTCGGTCAGAGAGTAAAACAACTGGCAGTGGGAGGTCTCTAGAGAGGCATACAGGACTACCTGAGCCTCTCCGAACTCTTTCCAGATCAGCTGAACCACCTGGGGGTGGAGTCGCCACTCTCCTGGCAGCGCAGCTCGTGACAGCTCGTCGGCCACACGGTTGAGCACACCGGGAACATGAATGGCGCGAAGCGACCTCAGATGCTTCTGACTCCAGAGGAGGAGATGGCGGGCGAGTTGCGACATGCGACGGGAGCGTAGACCACCTTGATGGTTGATGTACGCAACGGTCGCAGTGTTGTCCGTACGGACCAGTACATGCTTGCCCCGTAGCAGGCCTTTGAGGCGGCCCAGAGCAAGACGTACTGCCAGCAACTCGAGGCAGTTGATGTGCCAATGCAGATGGGGTCCCGTCCAAACCCCTGACACTGCATGCCCGTTGTACGTGGCACCCCAGCCGGTGGCCGAAGCATCTGTGAATACCACAGCATGCCGGGACACTTGTTCTAGGGGCACTCCTGCCCGAAGAAACAAAGGGTCCGACCACGGGCTGAAGGCTTGGTGGCACTCCTGAGTGATTGGCACCCGGAACGTGCCGTGTAGCCACGCCCATCTCGGGACTCGGCCGTGAAGCCAGTGCTGAAGCGGTCTCATATGAAGCAGACCGAGCGGTGTTACAGCCGCTGCGGCCGCCATATGCCCCAGGAGCCTCTGAAAAAATTTCAGTGGGACCGCTGTCCTGCCGTTGAAAGTATTCAGGCAGTTCAACACCGACCGAGCACGTTCCTCTGTGAGGCGTGCTACTCCATACCGAGAAAAGAGATCCTCTGCACTGGGGCGAGTTTGCTCTTTTCCCAGTTGACCTGAAGCCCCAACTGGCTGAGGTGACTGAGCACCAAGTCCCTGTGTTCGCACAACTGATCCCGAGACTGTGCTAGGATAAGCCAGTCGTCTAGATAGTTGAGGATGCGAACACCCTGTTCTCTCATGGGAACAAGGGCTCCCTCCACGACTTTCGTGAAGACGCGGGGAGACAGGGCGAGCCCGAAGGGTAGGACCCTGTACTGGTATGCTCGACCTTCGAACGCGAACCTCAGGAATGGCCTGTGTCGCGGAAGAATCGAAACATGAAAGTACGCGTCCTTCAGGTCGATCGCTGCAAACCAATCTCGGGGACGGATGCATTCGAAAATGCGTTTCTGCGTGAGCATTTTGAACGGTAGCTTGTGGAGGCTCCGATTCAAAAGACGCAGGTCCAAGATCGGTCGTAACCCGCCGCTTTTCTTGGGTACAATGAAGTAGGGACTGTAGAACCCTGACCTCATATCGGCTGGAGGGACCGGCTCGATCGCGTCCTTCGCCAGTAGGACTGCGATCTCCGCACGCAGGACAGGGGCATCGGCAGCTTTCACTGTAGTGAAGAGGATGCCCCTGAACTTGGGGGGGCGCCGGGCGAACTGAATCGCATAGCCGAGCCTGATGGTCCGAAGGAGCCAGCGAGACGGACTGGGGAGCGCTAGCCAGGCTCCCAGAGACCGAGCAAGCGGCACCAAGGGGACCACCGGCGTACCCGCCGCGGGGCAGCGAGGTGGAACGCAGGGATGCGGCCCGGGGGGCTCTCTGTATGAGGCGGCCCGAAGCGGGGTCACAGTGTGCTGTGCAACACTTACCTGCTTCCACAGGTGGACAGAGGGAGCAGTCGAGGTTTTGTCTGCCTGCTGCTCGCTGCTGTCCGCTGGCGACAGAAGAGGTGGATGAGAGTGGTGAGGTTCTTGCCCTCCCACTGCCCTCCGAGCCCTCTTCGGACCCGGAGATAGAGGAAACTGCTCTTTTATTGAAAATTTGGGTACCGCTGGTCGTTGGGCCAGCGGCGGAACAAAAAGGGGAAACAAAAGATTCTCCACCCGGCCCTCCTCCGGGGGAAGGAGCGGTGCGGTCACCACCTCCTGAAGAGCAGTCCCATCCATCTCCGGGTCGCCCGTCCTAGGGCCGCTTGGACTTGGCCTTGCCACCCTTCTTTTTAGGGGGTGGCGGGACGGGCTGGGCACCCCGCCCGCGACCGGCTCCACGACGCCGCTTGGATGGAGGCTGCTGCTGCGGCGTGGGAGCGGGGGCGGCCGCAGGGGGGCGCCCTCGGCGACGGGCAGACTGAGGTGCCGCCGGCGGTGGGGGTGCAGCAGCTGACCGCCTCGGCAGGATGTGACTAATGGCCTCAGACTGCTTTTGTACAGCCGAGAACTGTTGGGCAAAGTTCTCGACCGCGTCGCCGAAGAGGCCGGTCTGGGACACGGGGGAATTAAGAAACCTGACCTTGTCGGTATCCCTCATGTCCGCGAGACACAGCCAGAGATGGCGTTCCTGGACCACCATGGTGGACATCGCACGACCCACTGACCGCGCCGTAACCTTCGTCGCACGAAGCGCGAGGTCCGTCGCGGTACGAAGTTCTTGTAGAACTTGCGGATCATGACCACCCTCGTGTAGGTCCTTCAGTGCCTTGGCCTGATGGACCTGCAACAACGCCATAGCGTGTAAGGCAGAAGCGGCTTCCCCACAGGCCTGATAAGCCTTGCCGGTAAGATCCGACGAGTGCTTACAGGCCCGGGAAGGGAGAGACGGCTCCCCCCGCCAGGTGGAGTTAGGGCACAGTTGCATAGCAACGGCCCGTTCCACAGGGGGTATGCGCGCATAACCCTTCGCCGCTCCGCCATCAAGGGTGGTGAGGGAGGAGGACCCACCGACACGGTTTCGGGCAGTAAAAGGTGCCGTCCATGTGCCAGTGAGTTCTTCATGCACCTCCGGGAAGAAAGGCACTGGGGTGGGGGACTGAGAACCAGCCCTTGCCACCCCGAGAAACCAATCGTCCAACCGCGAGGGCTCGGGACACGGTGGAGGATTCCACACGAGCCCGACCCTGTTGGCGGCCCGGGAAAGCATAGCCATCATTTCCGGGTCTGAATCGGGCACAGATGTCACTCCCGAAGGAGGCAGCTGCGCCGAATCGTCATCCCCGAAAGTATCAGGCTCACCCTCCGATGCAGCGATCGACATCTGGTCGTCATGGGGAGCTCCGAAGGATACGGATGGTACACACCTCTGGGGTGGTCCACCGCGTTCCCCCGGCAGCTCTACTGGCTGCGGAGTGCACGAGGGATGAGGGTTCCTAGGGGGTTGGTTCCCCGAAGGAAGCGCGCTCACCATGATCCTCAAGTCACCAGTCCCAGCGCCCGAAGCAACCCTCTGAGGAGGATTGGAACGAGGCGCCGGGACCGGGACTCCACCCCTTTGCAGGAAGTGGAGTCTCGACCGCAACTCCGCGACGGTCATCATCCCACAATGGGTGCATGACTCGTCCACAAACGCCGCCTCAGCGTGCCTTAAGCCCAAGCACGTGATACAGCGCTGGTGACCATCCCGAGGCGCCAGGTAACGACCGCATCCAGAAACACACAAGTAAAACGACATCTTTAAAAAGACGCGAACTACTCGTGTAAGCTCTTTCAGGAACTGCACTTTCAAGTACCGAAGCACGCAGGGGAAAGCCGCTGCAGCACAGACAGGGAAATGTGCAGCCTGTCGTGTGCACTCTCTTTGGAGATGCCGCTCTTACCAGCCGTGAAAACAGCTTTTCAGCGCTCTTTAAAGCGCACCGTACCAGCCGTAAGAACGGCTTCCACAGCTGACACACAGCTTTCTTTGCTCAGTGGGCAAAAAAAGAAAATAAACAAAAGGAGAGAATCGGCCCCGCTGCTGTGCTGTTCCACCTGCACCAGACGAGAGAGCAGTAGAGAGAGCTGGCTCGTTCCTTTCACACTCGCACGTAGATACTACCATGTGTAGTTCGGCTCCGAAGCGAAAAGCTGAAGATGCAACGCACCTGCTGCTCATTATATACCCGCGCTGCGAGGCGAGCAGCTGATGCATATGATTGCATGCCAATGTGCATTGGCTCGTTTAGTTACACTCGAAGTAGATTGGCCTCTCTAGCGAGATTCCTATTCGTCGGTCATCCGACGTACGTCGAAGTGACCGACTGAATGGGAACAGTTATTTTAAATTGTAATAATATTTCATATTTTTTACTGTTTTCATCTGACTGCTGCCCCACCAGTTCATGTTTTTCTCTGATATGACTAACAGATCATTAGCTAGAGCATGACACACTGAAGGACTGAATGACCCTCAGCCATTCCCAACACACTGAGAGTTCAGAACATTAAACCGCTTCTCTTTAGTCTTCCTCACAGACATGACCTGTTAATCCCAGCCTTGACTTTACATGCAGATCTGCTCTGGGATTGATTGTGTGTCTGTGATAGAAGCATGTCCTCATATGGTTCATC
This sequence comes from Megalobrama amblycephala, assembly GCF_018812025.1. Lineage (NCBI taxonomy): Eukaryota > Metazoa > Chordata > Actinopteri > Cypriniformes > Xenocyprididae > Megalobrama > Megalobrama amblycephala. The sequence goes on along the minus strand of NC_063060.1, from coordinate 45,749,271 downwards.
CTATGGCCTGTTGTCCTCATGGGATTTGGTACAGCTGAAGATGCAGTTCTCACTTTTACGAGGATTGACGTTTGAGTCGACATGCCGGATAGCACAATGTAAGAGGTCAATGGATTTACATGTACATCCATGTTCTAAGCAGATTCTGAACTGAAGTGACTTGATCAGCAGTAACTGGCAGAAATCAATTACCATGACAGGTCGCTGAGAATTGAGATGTGCCTCAAATGTTCAGAAGAACCCTATAGCAGATACATGTTGAACTACTAAATGATGTTATTAGTAAAGTGCTACTCAAACACATTTCATTGCTAAAGCTGAGTCCCTAAGGATGAGTCCATCATGTATTAATAGATTTTAATTAGTGGTGTTTACTAAGGCAATCATCACCATTATAATTGTTCATACCTGCGGTTAGAGATTTGAACAAACCTTTCACTCTAAAAAATGCTGGGTCAAAAACAACCCAAGTTAGGTTGAAAATGGACAAACCCAGCAGATGGGTTGTTTTAACCCGGCGATAATTGGGTTGTTTTAAACCAGCGATTGGGATGTTTTAACCCAGCAAATGGGATGTTTTAACCCAGCGGTTGGGATGTTTTAAGCCAGCAAATGGGCTGTTTTAAACCAGCGATTGGGATGTTTTAAACCAGCGGTTGGGATGTTTTAACCCAGTGGTTGGGATTTTTTAACCCAGCGAATGGGCTGTTTTAACCCAGCGGTTGGGATGTTTTAACCCAGCGACTGGGATGTTTTAAGCCAGCAAATGGGCTGTTTTAAACCAGCGATTGGGATGTTTTAAACCAGCGGTTGGGATGTTTTAACCCAGTGGTTGGGATTTTTTAACCCAGCGAATGGGCTGTTTTAAACCAGCGATTGGGATGTTTTAAACCAGCGGTTGGGATGTTTTAACCCAGTGGTTGGGATTTTTTAACCCAGCAAATGGGATGTTTTAACCCAGCGGTTGGGATGTTTTAACCCAGCGACTGGGATGTTTTAAACCAGCGATTGGGATGTTTTAAACCAGCGGTTGGGATGTTTTAACCCAGTGGTTGGGATTTTTTAACCCAGCGAATGGGCTGTTTTAAACCAGCGATTGGGATGTTTTAAACCAGCGGTTGGGATGTTTTAACCCAGTGGTTGGGATTTTTTAACCCAGCAAATGGGATGTTTTAACCCAGCGGTTGGGATGTTTTAACCCAGCGGTTGGGATGTTTTAACCCAGCGACTGGGATGTTTTAAGCCAGCAAATGGGCTGTTTTAAACCAGCGATTGGGATGTTTTAAACCAGCGGTTGGGATGTTTTAACCCAGTGGTTGGGATTTTTTAACCCAGCGAATGGGCTGTTTTAACCCAGCGGTTGGGATGTTTTAATCCAGCGAATCGGCTGTTTTAACCCAACGAATGGGCTGTTTTAACCCAGCGATTGGGATGTTTTAATCCAGCGAATGGGCTGTTTTAACCCAGCGAATGGGCTGTTTTAACCCAGCGATTGGGATGTTTTAAACCAGCGATTGGGATGTTTTAACCCAGTGATTGGGTTGTTTTAACCCAGCGGTTGGGTTGTTTTAACCCAGCGATTGGGATGTTTTAACCCAGTGATTGGGTTGTTTTAACCCAGCGGTTGGGTTGTTTTAACCCAGCGATTGGGTTGTTTTTAACCCAGTGATTGGGATGTTTTAAACCAGCGATTTGGATGTTTTAAACCAATGATTGGGTTGTTTTAACCCAGCGGTTGGGTTGTTTTAACCCAGCGATTGGGATGTTTTAACCCAGCGATTGGGATGTTTTAACCCATTGATTGGGATGTTTTAAACCAGCGATTGGGTTGTTTTAACCCAGCGATTGAGATGTTTTAACCCAGTGATTGGGATATTTTAAACCAGTGATTGGGCTGTTTTAACCCAGCGATTGGGTTGTTTTAAACCAGAGATTGGGATGTTTTAACCCAGCGATTGGGATATTTTAAACCAGAGATTGGGTTGTTTTAACCCAGCGGTTGGGTTGTTTTAACCCAGCGATTGGGATATTTTAAACCAGCGATTGGGATGTTTTAACCCAGCGATTGGGATGTTTTCACCCATTGATTGGGATGTTTTAAAACAGCGATTGGGATGTTTTAACCCAGTGATTGGGTTGTTTTAACCCAGCGATTGGGATGTTTTAACCCATTGATTGGGTTGTTTTAACCCAGCGATTGGGATGTTTTAAACCAGCGATTGGGATGTTTTAACCCAGTGATTGGGTTGTTTTAACCCAGCGATTGGGATGTTTTAAACCAGCGATTGGGATGTTTTAACCCAGTGATTGGGCTGTTTTAACCCAGCGATTGGGATGTTTTAAACCAGCGATTGGGATGTTTTAACCCAGTGATTGGGATGTTTTCACCCATTGATTGGGATGTTTTAAACCAGCGATTGGGATGTTTTAACCCAGTGATTGGGTTGTTTTAACCCAGCGATTGGGATGTTTTAACCCATTGATTGGGTTGTTTTAACCCAGCGATTGGGATGTTTTAAACCAGCGATTGGGATGTTTTAACCCAGTGATTGGGCTGTTTTAACCCAGCGATTGGGATGTTTTAAACCAGCGATTGGGATGTTTTAACCCAGTGATTGGGATGTTTTAGCCCAGTGGTTAGGTTAAATGTTTGCCCAACCTGCTGGTATTTTTATTTAACTCAACTATTCGATTAAAAATTATTTACTGGTTTCGTCCATTTTCAACCCAACTTGGGTTGTTTTTACCCAGCATTTTTAGAGTGTAAACATTCAGCTTTGCAGAATAACTCATCCTCCATTGTTTGTGCAACAGAAATAACTGATAACTCAAATTCTGCATTTTATTACTTTATTATTTATTACTTCTGAGTGAGCTGCTTTGAGTTTTGCTTGGTGGACAATAAAATGGGTGTAATAATCCCACAGATGTACAATGAAGGAGAGATCTGAGCCACATTTAGAGTGATGGAATTGGGCTTTTATGAGTTGAAACCACTACATTTAGTTTCGATTTTCTCCATGGCGTTCCAGTCCCGTCTCACTCAACTGTACCTGTGCTGGTAATCATCTCTAACATGATTTGCACACTGTAATGATGAAGTGAAGCAGTGTGAGGTTGAGTGATGTAGAGCGAGGATGTGACTCGGCCGCACTGCTTCCCTCCAGGTGTTTGTTTTTGTGACTGAGGAAATTGCTCATAAATTTCAAATGACGCTTTGCAGAGAGACTCCGATTTCCCCAGATTCCCTCACAGTCAGATTTACGATACGGCAATGAACTGGTGCTGAAAAAGAAACAATTTTGCTAGTAAATTTCACAAATAATTACAAAGAATGGTAAGTAATAAACTGAATTAAATATAAGATTGTAAAAATTCTGACGTACTGTTTTCTTGTAGCACACACTTCAATCATTCTTTTATTGTTTCCAAATCATATGGTGAAAATTCCTGTATTTTTTTTATATAGCAATATATTGCAGAAAAGCAAAATATTGCAATGTCTATTTTTTCCCCAAAAAGCGTGAGCGTGACTTTGCCCTCTGCTGCTGTGTGTCCGTGTCCATGCAAGAAGGACTTTGTTACAGGAAAAGTCTTGTTTAGTTTGCATGTGTGTGTGTCGAGATATGCTTGTGCCAGCAATTTTCTGTCATTTTCCCAATGAAAATGACCCCGACTTTCCCTCTTTCCTCCCACATGTAGTTCCTACAACAGTCCAGCCTTTCAGTTTCCTTTACAGAGATTCAGCTTCGGTGGAGTGTAGTTAAATCTGACTGATACTGAGGCTCTGGATTTGTGTTTAATTGTAGTGCATGAAGTCTCAGTGTGTGTATTCTGTGTGCATATCACCACCGAGTGGCCGTGACGTGAACTGCATGTTAGTAAGCTGCTCACGACCCAGCAATGCCCCAGAGGAGTGTGGCTTTAGACACACGATGATTGAAAACAGAGGAAAAAGGTCATCGGATAGGGTGGTGCTGAGCGTGTAAACCAACAGGAGTGAATATATTAAACCGAGGAGGAAAGAGCGACCGCTCCACTCTCAGATCAGGAGAAATCACTAGATTATGTTTATTTGCAGGCTGGTGCATGCTGGGTAGAGATTCTGCTCAAACGCTGGTGTTCTCTCTCTGCTAGAGTTGTGCTGAACGCTGCTGTATATCAGAACAGCTCAGCTTATTTGATTTGACATGAGCCATCAGTCCGAGTGTGTGTGTGTGTGTGTGTGTGTGTGTGTGTGTGTGTGTGTGTGTGTGTGTTTAAGCCTTTTTCTGTCCCTGTTGGCTCTTTCTGAGAACATTAGATTGGCAGCACACATCCTTTATGTGTGTCAGTTTTGACAGTTATTGTGTGTGCATGTCTAGGCATGTTTTTACAGTAAAACACATGTCAGCGCTCTGATGCCTGTGGCCTTTTTATGTATAGGGTAAAACTTTTAATTTCTATTTTATTTGCTTCTTTGTATAGCTTTCACTTACTGACACTCTTTATAATTTGATTCGAAGACAACTAGGGACACTAGAACAACCAGTGTGTGGGCTAAAAACAACCCAAGTTGGGTGAAAATGGACAAACCCAGCGATTGGTTTAAATGCCAACTATTGTTTAAAAATGACTATATGTCTGGCTTAAAATGAACCCAAAATAGGTTGGAAATTAAAAATCAGACACATAATTACTAGAGGCAACAATAATAATCAAAAGGTGAACATTTATTAATAAGCAATTTAAGAATTGTTTACTGTTTAATTATTATTCATTAAACTTATTAATAAATGTTAATTTCCAACATACGTTCATTTTAAGCAAGAAATACAGTCATTTTTAAACAATAGTTGAGTTAAATAAAACTCACTCAATGGGTTTATCCATTTTCAACCCAACTTTGGAAGTTTTTAACCCAGCACTTTTTACAGTGTATATTATAAATATTTATTTATATAATATATATTATATAAACATATATATATATATATATATATATATATATATATGTTTATATTGCATACTTTTCTTTCTTTTATATCCTAAATGATATCCCTAAAAAAGCCTCTTCAGTCTTTTAATGCCCCTGCTTCCTTTAATGAATTAATTAAGGTATTTATTGGTATGTTTTTCTGACGCTATCATCTGTCAGGGACAGATCTGTGTATGAACAAACATCACACAGGGAGGGCTGGAAGATAACAGAATGAGAATAGAGTGTTTTTCACAAAGAAAGAGTGAGATTGAGTGTGATGGAGGTGTTTAACACACGAGAGGCTTCGACACTGAAGAATATTGAACTCTGTGTGAGAATAAACACTGAATCTTTTAGCAGAATTTAGACTGTGTGTGTGTGTGTGTGTTTGTGCATGTTCGTGCATGTGTGTGTGTGTTTGTGCATGCACGTGTGTGTGTGTGAGTAAGTGCCAGACAGTAGTGAGAGAGTGTTTATAAATGTCAAGATTTTACTCTGAAAAAGTGTTTACAACCTAGGGGTCAACATTAGGCTTGTCATCAGAACCCTTCAGCCTCCATTTAGCAGGGAAAATGCATCCTTCCCCACTGACAAACATTCAAAAGTTCCTTTGAATTCTGAAGAGCCAAAATGAAACATATCAATTATAATATTTTATTATATATAGTAGATGTCATGCAGCAGCTGAACTGCCATTAATATGAATGGTAATAATAACCGATGGCATAAAATATTCTTTTAATATCCTATGGCAGTGATGGCATCAATCATCTCTACACTCTTGTTGATGTTTAGTTAGAGGTTATTGCGTCTACAACACGAGGAGAGCTGGTCCACCTCCTGCCTACTGTATATACATCCCGAAAAAGGCCTTTATATCTATAATATATCTTTCTTTAAGGATGTTTTTACTTGTTCGTTCTGTGTTCTGAATGTATTTTCTTAGGTAAATGCATGTTATTTTTAAGATATAAATATATTTTTTACTAGAAAACAAGTTGAATATGCTGATTAAGAGAGGGAATTTGTTGTGAATGTTCTGTTTATTTACCCTCAGGGTCAACACTGTACATAATGTGCAAGCTTTTGGTTGACTTGTCCTGTCTTTCACAGATGAATAAATTCATGCATCTCTACCAGAGCTGTTAAAATAAATAAGTCTCGGCCGTTCACTACACTAATGTGTGATTCATTCTGCAGCACGTACGCTCAAGTGCTCAAGAGGGACACATCCGAGAATTCACTAATTTGGTGTTGGAGTGCAGGTTCGGAATGGAAGAGAGGTGTTGTGGGACGAGTTATGCTCTTTTCATCTGCATTATGAAGTCTCGCTGAAGAGCTCTACACGACTGCTTGTGTTCTCACGCGCTGAAATGATTTTTATGTTAGAAGCGAGAGGAATTATAACTCTACCAGTTAAAGATTACCATGTGGCTGCTGTTGGTCCTTTACTGCAATACAGATATTTATGATGTGAATAATGTAGCTAGAGTTCCAGTTTATGAGAAAAAAAAAATTACACACTGCTTGCGTTTTAATGAGTCAATAAAACCCATAAAAAAATGTAATGTGCAGAAAATGTTAAAGACGCAGTCTTCCATCCCAGCTGTTGAAATGATTTCCTTGTAGAGATGTTCAAAGTTGAGTAGTTGTTGGGCTGCCTGATTGATTCGTTGAGTAGTTGTTTTATAAGCACTGGATAACTAACAAAGATTTAACAAGTTCATAACAGGAACATTGCTTACAACTGTTTTAAAGTTTTTAGTTAAACACACATTTATTGTGTGAGATTTTTATTTTTTTTTATTTTTGCCCAAAACGGCTTAGAATTAAATAAATGTTGTGATGTTAATCCAACTTTTTTGTTTTTTTGTTTGTTTTTTGTTTGTTTGTTTTGTTTTGGGCTGGCCAGTGTATAACATAAATATATTCATTATGGTGCCATCTTGTGGTCAATTCTCACAAAATTTGAGAGTCTGCATTGTATAGACACCCTAGTTAGTTTCATGAACACTAGGCTTTAAAGTCATCATGAAAGAGAAATCGTGATAAATGCAATCATCCTTCTTCTCTGTTGTGATGTATATCCAAGTCAAACGGCTTCTTGATCAAGAAAAGAATGCAAGGCAGGGAAGGGGAAATTAATGTTAGGACGTCTTAGCACTTCTGTGTGGCTGTAATAGCTATGTGTATGAAGTTTTGTTAAGTTTGGACTTCCCGTTCAGAAATTCAGTCCTTGTAGAAATTCTTTTGCTAACTTTTTGTCGTGAGGGTCTCTTTGTAATGGAGGTCAGCTAGTAAGAGCTGTGCATGTAAACCTCACTTCCCTGATCTCAAGAGGCGCTCTCGCGACGGGCGGTTCGAACAGGAGGGGTTGCGTTTGTGCCGTGACCCGGATAGGAGTGATGTTTAGGGGGTGAGTGTAACGGAGCTGATCTCAAGAGATGCTCTAGTGACTGACACTAGAGAGTGCGGCTTTTAGCCTCTTGGTTAGAGCGCCTGACACCCATGCCGGTGGACCAGGGTTCGAGTCCTGCTTAGAGCAGGCAGTTCGAACTGAAGGGCTTACATTGGTGCCGTGACCCGGATGGGAGTGAGGATTAGGGGGTGAGTGTAATGGAGGCCAGCTAGTAAGAGCTGTGTGAGTAATCATCACTTCTCTGATCTCAAGAAGCGCTCTAGCCCGACTCCCATGCCAGCGGACCTTGGTTCGAGTCCCGCTTAGAGCAGGCATTTCGAACAGGAGGGGTTAATCTGCGTAGGGCTGTAACAACTAATCAATAAAATAGATTATTATCAACAATGAAAATAATTGACAATGAATTTGATTATCGATTCCTCAGTGCATAACTTACATTTTATGGTTATGTCCTTATCTGTAAACCCCAAAATGTACATAAACCCCGCCCCCGAGAACCCGCAACAAAGGGGGCGGGGCCATGTTGGGCTGCTTTAGAGAAGAGGAAGAGTTGTTGTAGTAGAGTGTTGTTGTCATGCCGTCATTTTACGCCGGACTGCTTCACAAACGAGGGTCAATTCAACACAAAAGATGAACATGACGGCACATGCTAGATGATGAGTTGAATCAACTCCACAGCAACTACATACATTTATCCACTAACCATTCAGAAACGTCTAAAAGTTGTAACTTCTTCCTGAGTCTCTCCATCAGTGTCGACTCCGGTTTGAACAATGTAAGGCTGAACACCGTTACTGACAATCCTCATTTTGGCTGCGTGAGATTCTCCAGCTTTGTTGTTGTTGAGCTGTTAAAGCTCCGCCCTCTTCTGGAAAGGGGGCGGGGAGCAGCAGCTCATTTGCATTTAAAGGGACACACACAGAAATGGTGTGTTTTTGCTCACACCCAAATTCGACAAGCTATAATAAATGATCTGTGGGGTATCTTGAGCTGAAACTTCACACACACATTCTGGAGACATCAGAGACTGATATTACATCTCGTGAAAGGGGCGTTATAGGTCCCCTTTAATCGATTATCAAAATAATCATTAGTTGCGGCCCTAAATCTGATATATTCACTTTGATTGTTTTGATTCAGATAAAAATGTGTCCTAATCATTTCTCTGTCTCTTTGTCATCCTACAGGAAGTTCTACTACATCACCCTGTTACGGGACCCCGTGTCCCGCTACCTGAGCGAATGGAGACACGTCCAGCGCGGAGCCACGTGGAAAACCTCCCTGCACATGTGCGACGGGCGAACGCCCACACCGGAGGAGCTGCCCCCCTGCTACGAGGGCACCGACTGGTCGGGCTGCACGTTACAGCAGTTCATGGACTGTCCGTACAACCTGGCGAATAACCGTCAGGTGCGCATGCTAGCCGACCTCAGCCTGGTGGGCTGCTACAACATGTCCTTCATCCCGGAGAAGAAGCGTGCGCAGGTGCTGCTCGAGTCGGCCAAGAAGAACCTGCGAGACATGGCCTTCTTCGGCTTGACGGAGTTCCAGCGCAAAACGCAGTACTTGTTCGAACGGACCTTCCGCCTCAAGTTCATCCGTCCCTTCATGCAGTACAACAGCACGCGGGCCGCTGGCGTGGATCTGGACAACGACACGGTGCAGCGGATCGAGGAGCTGAACGACCTGGACATGCAGTTGTATGACTACGCCAGGGATCTTTTTCAGCAGCGCTACATGTACAAGCGACAACTGGAGCGAAGAGAGCAGCGCCTAAAGAACCAGCCCGCCCTCTTCCCCTTTCGTCGGACGCCCAGCTCCGATCCTAATTTCAGGGATGACGGGCCGGAGTCCGAGGCGTCCCGATTGCCCACGGAGGACTACATGAATCACATCATCAACCGCTGGTAGCAGTGCTGGGGGGAGGGGGACGGGAAATACCGGTCGACGAGGAGGAAAAGAATGCGACCCCCAGGTCCAATCAAGCGGGAGAGGAAAACGGCTAACGAGAAAGAGACAGAACTTTAGCGCCACCATCAAACACGGCCCTCCCCCCTTCTGTTGTGCTCCAGGATATCCTTCGCTCGTCTCGGAGAGGGATGACTCCAGGTCAGAACTTGACCGGCTAACTTAAAGCACTGAGCCTGAACTTGAAACCAAGAGGTGAAGACTTCTGTGGGCGCAAAATCGCCCACAGAAGGAAAGAAAAACATGCGAAAAAATTATCAAAATTATATTCACTGCAGATTTTAAAAGAATGAAACTGTATAGAGGTATTTGCTTAAATGTCTGCTGCCATTTCAGCCATGAACTTGTGACGATAACGGTCTGTCTTAGTTTGTTTTTATTTTTAAAAGGGATTTTTTCGTCCCTCAAAGAGGTAAAACTCACAGCACTGAGACCAACAGAGCTGCCTAACACTTATTGGATGCAATTTATTAGCTTTTCATAATCAGTGATGACTTGAAAGGGTCTGTTCTATTGTCCTTTTTTTTGTGTGTGTGTGTTTATTTGCACGTCGGCTGCAAATTTCGACGGACGGACAGACGACACGTGGACCATAGCCATTATTTAAGCTTTCAGCACACTGTACGAGAAAACCCCCGTGAGCTAAGTGTACTAATATAAACTTACCGAATGTGAGAGGTGTTTATACGTTGTTATTGGCCGAGACAAATTCACCCAATCCAGGCCATTTCTTGGTAGCCGAGTTGGGAGATCCAAAGAGGAAACTGTGTCTTATTTTACACTTAGTAAGGATGTGTTTCCGAGCGAAGTCCCGCTCAATGCGTTTGACTCGATAACGACGCCTGTGTGTCAGTCAATAACAGGAGTGTCGTAGAGATTGTGTGCTCGTGAAACGCAAGAGCAGAAGGAAGAAGCAGCAAACGAAGCCTTTATAAATGTCACCACCATTCCCAATTCCCAGAGACTACTCATTATTTACTAGGATGACTGAGTGTGTTTGAGTTTTTAAGCATTCTGTTAAGGATGACTGTTGTAAGTACGCAAGCATGTTTGGGTGTGACGTTTTTCTTTGCGAATGTGTGTGTTTCATGATGACCAATCTCTTGCCATGGTCCTCAGGGACTGAAGCTGTTGCCAGTAAGGGGACAAGAATGATGTCACATGTCTCCCCTGTGTTAACTTTGAGTTGTTTGTTGTTAAAGGAACAGTTCACCCTGAGAAATGACCATTCTGTCATCTAACCCAACACGTATGACCCAAAAATGATTTTCGTTGAGCTCCAAAACTGACAAACAATCACCAGAAAGACTTGTGCAAGTGTATTCCAAGTCACTTAAAGGGATAGTTCACCCAAAAATAAAAATTATCCCATGATTTACTCACCCTCAAGCCATCCTAGATGTATATGACTATCTTCTCTCAGACGAACACAATCAGAGTTATATTAAAAAATATCCAAGTTTTATAATGGGAGTGAATGTGGGTTGAGATTTTGAAGCCCAAAAAAGTGCATCCATCATTAAAGTAATCCATACGGCTCCAAGGGGATATAAAGTTTTAAATATGGATATTTTGCTTACAAAAACCCATCGCTTCGCTTCAGAAGGTATTTATTAACCCCCTGAGGTCGTATGGATTACTGTTATGATGGATGGATGAGCTTTTTTGGGCTTCAAAATCTCGGCCCCCATTCACTCCCATTATAAAACTTGGAAATTTTTTAATATAACTCTGATTGTGTTCATCTGAAAGACATCTAGGATGGCTTGAGGATGAATAAATCATGGGATATTTTTTATTTTTTAGGTGAACTGTCCCTTTAAGGACTGCTTTTTGGCACTTATGGAGCTTGACAGCTCCAGTCCTCATTCACTTTCACTGTATAAAAGAGCAGCGTGAACATCCTGCAAAGCGTCTCTTTTTATGTTCCACTGAAGAAAGAAAGTCATACAGATTCATTTCTCTGGGCGAACTGTCCCTTGAAGTTAATGGCTACACAACAACCTCAGAGTAAACGGTATGCGAGGAAGAGTACTGACTCTTAAGGTGTTACGAGGGACGTTTTACTTTACTTACTGCTCTGCAATGGGAATTTATTTCCTCAGTAACCATAAAGACAGACTACTATTCACTTACTGCATATTTAACCAAACCTAGAGTGTTGTTATGTTATACAGGAACAAACGATCTGCATAATTCATGAATGATCTTTAGGAAGGCAGCCCTTTATTAATATCTTGATGTGATGCTGTCATTCCCCTCAGCTGATATGCTCTTAATGGAAACCCTCAGTAAATGTTGGTCTCATTGCAAAATAGTTTGGTGACCAAGTGTTTCTCAGTCTTAATTCAACAATGACGTACAGCTAATCAGAGTAGAGATTTGGTGTGCTGTCAAGTGTTATGGGTCAGAAACATACTCTACGGTGGCAGAAACAAACCTCAGTACTCACCTTCAGATGTCTGTGCCATTAAACCGGATGTGTTATTCAGGTAAACAGCTACTGTATGCAGATTATTTAACTTTTACTTACTTGCTATTGCTCAGCCATGACAGTAGTTGACCTGAAAAAGAAAACTGGCTGTGCTGTAGCACCTCTTGTGGTGATGCTGAGAATGGCACACATTTGAATGAATTTATTCAGAACACATCAGTCTCTAAAATGAAGCTAGTCGCTGCTGTAGAGTGTGTTTCCGACCTCATGTGAGTCTAGCAAACTCTTTTTGAGAGAATGCGTGTGTTTGTAAGTGCGAGAGACGCACTAGCGAATCCCTGAGCTCTGCTCATTTATCCGTCACCTCCAGTTCATCTGCTCTGGGTATTTTTCTCATCATTTCAACAATGGATCGTCAAATACACCATTAAAAAAAATCATTTTTATATATAAACATGTCAATGCTTCCTGTCTTTATTTTTATTTATTATGGAGGTGCTCTGGGAAGGTGTTACACAAGCACAATTATAGATTATTATTTAAAAATGTACTTTTGAATGGAATTCTGATATTATGTAATAACAAATTCAATATTTTAACCCTTGTGCGCTCTTCGTTTGGGAAGCACACTCAGGGTCTTTGGGGTCTCCAGGCAATAAAATGTAATTTTGTAACAAAATAATTGTTTATTTTTTTAAACAAATGTAATTTTACTCTGTTTATTAATGTTTTTACTTCATATTTGTGCAGTTTTTGGAGGATTTATCATATATATATATATATATATATATATATATATATATATATATATATACATATATATTTTTTTTTTTATTTATATAAATAAATATTTTGTTGAATAGGTTATTATATAAAAACAGCTTTTAATGTAAAATTCACTTTATAAAAGACCCACATTTCTAACTTTCATTCATGGGGATAACATGGATAATGTGACATGGTTTAGTGTGAGATTTTTGCCCATCTTTTGGAAAATGCAGTTTTAAAAGTAAAAAATGATCACTTTATCCAGCAGATGCTGCAGAGCTCCACTATTTGCTGTTTGACTGACTGAAAGACATCTTTTCACAAGTATTTTCAGCTGATTCATATCTAAAGATTATCAAATCACAATTAGAACAATAAAAGTTTAACATTTTTTGTAATGGAAAAAAAAAAAAACAGTTTTTGAATATTATTACATGATGAGACCCGCTTAGATATTGGACAAAATTCATCCTCAAAATCAACATTTTTGAAACTTTTTTTTTTTTTTTTTTCAGAACAAAAAAATACTAAACTTTGACAAAAAGTAGCTTTTATTGTTATAATTGTGATTTCATAATATTTCATAATATGAATTTTACATAAAAAGCTGTTTTTGCATAAAAAACCTATTTATAAAAATATTATTTTATTTATTTATATAAATTTAAAAGATATGATAAATCCTCCAAAAACTGCACAAATATGAAGTAAAAACATTAATAATCAGTAAAATTACTAAAAAAAATAAAATAAAATAAAAATTATTTTGTTACAAAATTACATTTTATTGCCTGGAGACCCCAAAGACCCTGAGTGTGACTTTATTTCTACACTAACATAAAAACAAGATATCACTCCATTTTTTTTTTTTTTTTTTTGTAGATCTAGAAAGTGTTAACCACTGTACAAAGTTTCATGTCATTTGGACAAAGAGAACATTTTTTTTTTTTTAATTATTTTAGCAAACGTCGTTTGGGGTCTAAAAAGACCCTATAAGGGTTAAGTTGATGGGAATGAAAGTGCACTGCAGGAACGGCCCTTCGGAGCTGACAGGCAGCATCTCTGCACACACACCGCTGAAGCCGAAGCAGCTGACTCAGACGAGAGCTCTCCCTGGTAATTACAAAATACCTCCTGGCACGGATATCAAGACACGCTTCTTTGTCCTGTTGAATTGAACGGCGGAGAAGCACCGTATCAGCAGCCATTATTGTCTGAAATGGATGGGGGTAATCACTCCGGCTCCTGTGAGTTCTGCAGGGGTAATGAATTGCCACGCTGTGTCTTTTGGACAAGAGCCACGCCGAGAATCACTTGCACCCGGGCATTGTTCTGCCAGGATATAATACGAATTCCCAGTATTACAAATACAGTATATAGACAGAAGATGAAGTGGCTGGGAGAAGAATTAGGAGAATTTCTATAGCTCTGAACAATATGTATTGAACCCAGATGATGAAGGCCTACAACGTACTTTTGTTTTGAGCTCAACAATTAACCATCGGCCTCAGCAGATTCTTCAATTCATTAAAACAAAAAGAGCCTAAAATTATTCAAGCCTCATTTTAAAGGGGTAGATAACCTGAAAATGAAATTTACCTCTGTGTGTGTGTGCATATATAGACCTTATGTAGCTCCGCCCCTTCTCAGCGCTGCGCTCGTTGTCTTTCAACTTCCGGTTTGTATTTCCACAGCGATCTTATGTATTTATGAAGGAACTGTTTGTTTTTAAATCTTCCCGGTCTACTGACATTTGTTAAGACATCTGCTTTAAAAATCAGAATTCTCATGATAACTTTTGTTAACTCTGCAATAATCAGAATCAGAATCAGAATCAGAAAGAGCTTTATTGCCAGGTATGTTGTTTACACATACTAGGAATTTGTTTTAGTGACAGAAGCTCCACAGTGCAACAGAGTAACAGCGACAAGACAAGACACATAATAAAAAGAATAAAATAATAATATACAAATTTACAAGATAGACAAAGTGCAAAAAAAGCAAAAGACAATATATATTATAGACAATTGTATGTACAATTATGTGTGCAAATTGAGATATAAATAAGTGTTTTAAGTAAATAATATGTAATAGTGTTGTGTGTTCCGTGTTTGTCAAGTGTTCATGAGATGGATTGCTTGAGGGAAGAAACTGTTCCTGTGTCTGGTCGTTCTGGTGCTCAGGGCTCTGGAGCGTCGACCGGATGGCAACAGTTCAAAGAGGGAGTGTGCTGGATGTGAGGGGTCCAGAGTGATCTTCTTTGCCCTTTTTCTCACTCTGGATAAGTACAGTTCTTGGAGAGTGGGGAGGGTTGTGCCAATGATTCGCTCAGCAGACCGGACTACCCTCTGTAGTCTTCTGAGGTCAGATTTGGTAGCTGAGCTGAACCAGACGGTAATTGAAGTGCAGAGGATGGATTCAATGATGGCAGAGTAGAACTGTTTCAGCAGCTCCTGTGGTAGGTTGAACTTCCTCAGCTGGCGAAGGAAGTACAACCTCTGCTGGGCCTTTTTCACAATGGACTCGATGTGGTTGTCCCACTTCAGGTCCTGGGAGATGGTGGTGCCCAGGAACCTGAATGACTCCACTGCAGTCACAGTGCTGTTCATGATGGTGAGTGGGGGGAGAGCAGGTGGGTTTTTCCTGAAGTCCACGATCATCTCCACTGTCTTGAGCGTGTTGAGCTCCAGGTTGTTAAGACTGCACCAGACAGCCAGCTGTTCAACCTCCAGTCTGTAAGCAGACTCGTCACCGTCCTGGATGAGGCCGATCAGTGTGGTGTCATCCGCAAACTTCAGGAGCTTGACAGAGGGGTCTTTAGAGGTGCAGTCGTTGGTGTAGAGGGAGAAGAGCAGTGGGGAGAGGACACAGCCCTGAGGGGCGCCGGTGCTGATGGTGAGGGTGCTGGATGAGAGTTTTCCCAGTCTCACTAGCTGCTGCCTGTCTGTCAGGAAGCTGGTAATCCACTGACAGACAGAGGTGGGCACGGAGAGCTGAGTTAGTTTAGGCTGGAGGAGTGATGGGACAATGGTGTTAAAAGCAGAGCTGAAGTCCACAAACAGGATCCTCACATAAGACCCTGGTCTGTCCAGATGCTGGAGAACATAATGCAGTCCCATATTGACTGCATCATCCACAGACCTGTTTGCTCGGTAAGCAAACTGCAGGGGGTCCAGTAAGGGTCCAGTGATGTCCTTCAGAAAAGCCAGAACCAGTCTTTCAAATGACTTCATGGCCACAGACGTTAGAGCCACAGGTCTGTAGTCATTTAGTCCAGTAATTTTGGGTTTCTTTGGGACAGGGATGATGGTGGAGCGTTTGAAGCATGAGGGGACTTCGCACAGCTCCAGTGATCTGTTGAAGATCTGTGTGAAGATGGGGGCCAGCTGGTCAGCACAGGTTTTCAGACAGGCTGGTGAAACGCTGTCTGGGCCTGGTGCCTTTCTTCTCTTGTTCTTTCTGAAGACCTGGCGCACGTCATCTTCACTGAACTGAATTGCAGGTGTGGGGGAGAGTGGGGTTGATGGAGGTGTGAATGGTGATTTTTCAAACCTGCAATAAAACCCATTCAGATCGTCTGCCAGTCGTTGATTCTCCACAGAGCTGGGGGATGGTGTCTTGTAGTTGGTAATGTCTTTCAGACCTTTCCACACTGAAGCTGTGTCATTAGAAGAGAACTGATTCCGAAGTTTATCAGAATAATTCCTCTTTGCCACTCTGATCTCCTTTTCCAGTGTGTATTTGGCCTGTTTGTACAAGACTCTGTCCCCTTTTCTGCGAGCATCTTCTTTGGCCTGACGGAGCTGGCTGAGTTTTGCAGTGAACCAGGGTTTGTCATTGTTGTAAGATAAATGAGTCTTTGTAGGAATGCACAGATCCTCACAGAAACTGATATATGATGTAACAGTCTCTGTGAGCTCGTCCAGATCGGTGGCAGCAACTTCAAAAACACTCCAATCAGTCCATTCGAAACAGGCTTGTAAAGCCCGCTCTGTTTCGGTGGTCCATCTCTTTACAGTCTTTGCTACAGGTTTAGCTGATTTCAGTTTCTGCCTGTAGGTTGGTATGAGATGAACTAAACAGTGATCAGAGAGCCCCAAAGCTGCCCGTGGGACAGAGTGATATGCATCCTTTATTGCTGTGTAACAATGGTCGAGTATATTACTGTCTCTGGTGGGACAAGTAACATGCTGTCTGTATTTGGGCAGTTCACGTGAGAGAATCGCTTTATTAAAGTCCCCGAGAATGATAAGAACAGAGTCCGGGTGTTGTTGCTCGCTCTCTGTGATCATATCAGCGAGTATCTGTAAAGCCGAGCTCATGTGCACTTGCGGAGGAATGTAGACGCTCACCAGAATGAACGAGCAAAACTCCCGCGGCGAATAGAACGGTTTGCAGTTAATGAAGAGTGTTTCAAGATCTGGACAGCACATCTTCTTTAACACCGTTACATCTGAACACCACCTTTCGTTGATGTAAAAGCACGTCCCGCCGCCGCGCGATTTCCCCGTTGATTCAGCGTCGCGATCTGATCTAAACAGCTGAAAGCCCGGCAGACATAACACGCTGTCCGGAATGGCGTCGTTCAGCCAGGTTTCCGTGAAGCACAGAGCAGCCGAGTTCGAGAAATCCTTATTTGTCCGGGAGAGCAGAAGGAGTTCGTCCGTTTTGTTGGGCAGAGAGCGGAGATTCGCCAGATGGATGCTAGGCAGCGGCGTTCTTAATCCGCGCTGTCTGAGCTTCACGAGGGCGCCGGCGCGCTTTCCCCGTCTGCGCGTCCTGAAGCGTCTAAACAGCGCTGCCGCTCCGCCGACTACAACATTCAACAAAACGTCTAAGCACCAGCTAATTATTCTTTGAATAAACAAAGCATCTCCTTTGCTACCGCAAAAACAGAAGTTCAAAGACAAAATTCTAAAGATGGCGGCACGCACGTTTCTCTGGCGCATAATTAAGGTCAAAGTCCCTTTAAGAGGAGTCATTTCACTCGGCGGCCATCTTTGAAACGCCTCTCTTTGAATGGGGAAACATAAAATTCTCCAACATGTTTGCCAGATGTTTTAATTTCATATTTGTAATCACCAATGAAATCTGACAACAACTGTCTCATATATTTTGATCCAAAACGCTTGAATCATGACAAAAAACGGTATTTTCCAGGCTGGATCAAGCTAATGCGCATGTGCAGTCCTAAAAGCATGTCTCTGTTGTATCTCATTTCGGAGGTGCGCGTCTGACTGTTTCTATAGGAACCAGAGCTTCTGCAGTGACGCAAAGACTTTACCAATCGGTGATTGCCTCTTATTTAGGAGGCTATGCACGTGACGTCATCGTCGACCGTTATGACTGCGGTCACGCCCACTGAGTGACACAAAGACTGGTTTTCAGCGTGCCGTGAATGTCGCGAAAAACACACAAAACACATCCAAAACGGGAAAGAGCTTTGCGAATGACTGTACAAATAGCTTTGACACAAAACCTGAGGTATATATTTAAAAACTGCTGAAAGCTACAGAAAAAAAAGAAGCAAATGGATCACTGCAATTCACAGAAACAGCTGGACTCCAGGCAGAGAAACATGGATCATTTTGTGTCAAAATGTTGGATTGTGAGGTAAAATCATACCGTATATATTGTATTGTTGTATATTGTGTTGACAACTCATCAATTAAATATTTACCATCTTATATTCTGCATAATTGGGTGTTTTTAAATAAACACTGACAAAAACGATACAAGTTTTAGGGCTGGACGATATGATGATATATATATAACATTGATATAAGTGATTATTCGGATTTAAACCTATCTATATTGTAGTTATATAAAATATTCACAGGCAGATTTGCTTTATGTGTCTCCCCGGCGTCGAAATCAGGCACATATAAATGTCAGGAAACATGACTCCAGGCTGCATGTCAATATCCATGGATTAGGTTTATTTGACATGTCATAAGGAACACTTTCGAGTCCAACCTTTAGTGTAATTTGTTTGTTTTACTCGTGTTTTTGCAGTTTCCTCTATTAAATCCAGTCATGCAGCAGCTTCTTTTACCACTGAGGTAAAGTCCTCAGTCCAGCTGAGGGAACGCGTTTCCGGCGGGAAAGTGACGTCTATGCATACCCTCGCCGCTGCAGTGACGCGATGACTTTACCAATCGGTGATTGGCTCTTATTTAGAAGGCGGAACTTATTCCGCCATATTGCGCGTTGCACTTTCTCCCTTTCAAAACAATACGAGTGACGCGTCTTATAGTCTTTGATAAGGTCTGTGTGTGTGTAAGTTTTAAATATTCTATTTTATTTCAATAATTACATTTTTATGGTTTTAACTTTAGCTATATAGTAATTAATACTATAATAATAATACAGACGGGAACGACACATCCCTCTCAGCACCTGAAGTGGTTCCTGCTCCCCAATCATGTCACAAAATTCACCTCAAATGTCTTTCTCGTCTCAGTAAATTAAGTTTCAGCGGCACTGATCTCTAATCATCAGTTGTCGGTGTGATCTACATCACCAGTGTTAGTGGGTTCAGCGCTTTGATTTGAACTCACAGAGAGGATGATGTGAAACTGATGTGGCCATTTCTCCTTTTATGCGGGTGGTCCTTACATGGCTTTTAAAGGTGAGACGTATAATTTATAAAGTCAGCGCCATGGAAACGTGATGTCATGTCCTCGAGAAGCTTTCAGACTCGATTGTTATTCCTGTTCCTCAAGTGTTTCCTCACAGGAATTTAGTGGCGACATTCGTTTTCTGAAATTTCAGAATATTAAACTCCGTTCTGTGTCTCATTGTTGGCTTTGAAGGACTTCTGCAAATCGCCTCCTAATCAGGGTAATTGATTTTTATGAGCAGACCCGTTTGGCAGCAGGCTGCTGGTTTTACAGCCCCCCTCGGAGATAAAAGGTGGGCGATCCAGCGGAAAGGTTAACAGCCACTGCGGCAAGAGGAGAGCGGCTCTTTTCTGTCCATGCTAATGCAAAATGGAGCCACCTTGACCCCATAAAGCACCCAGGGCTCTCTGTCCCCTTAGAAGCGCACTTCGACCTGTCACACTTGATCTACAGTTTAATTTGACGCCGGAGCGTGCAATTTCTGCCACAATTTCACCGGGTGTGTTGCATACCCCAAGAAAGGCCAATGGAAGCATATACATAAATATCCAGCTGAAATATCAAGCATGCCCTTGTCAGTTCGGGCTCGGGTGGTAATAGCCAAACAGTTCCAGGCTGTCCAATCATGTCCATTATAGATAAAAAGAGCACGCACCTGACCCGGCAGTGGGATTGCAGTGTTTATCAGCATCACAGCGTCTCTGCAGGCTGTGTGATTCTCAAGCACAAAGAATCGGCAAATACAAGAATCGCCTAAGGCTTGGAAGCCGAGTCTCAAGATGCTGTGCAATTAGTCTTTTGTTTGATGTAGTAGGGGAGAGTGGGGTAAGATGAGCCGCTTTTTATTTATGTGGTCCTCAAGATAAGCGAAACTGAGGCAGAAGTACAGTGATAGTATTTAAAGTAATTTCAGGATGTTTCCTATCATTTTAAATGATCAGAATACATCTATGACGAAGGGTTCTAAAAATATGGCTTCTCAAAAAAAAGTGTTCCTCTGGCTCAATTTACCCCAGGTTAGGGGTAAGTTGAGCCGAGTCAGTAGGTGAGTGTAAACTGACCATCTAACTGAATCTGAATCAAATCTATGTGGAATTTTAAAGATTGTGTTCCTATTTTAAAAACTAATTTAATAATCAAATTTCCTTTTACAAATCTTTCTTTTTTTATGATAAATTAAAGAACACAAAACCAACCAAATGAAGTTGAAATTTCAGTATGTTTAATTGTTTGCATTTCTGAAACAATATGTTGAACATCAACCCATAAACAGACTAAACAGAGAGTTTGTTGAGTAAAATTAACTAAATAAGAATGAATAAATGTCACTGAAATTAATAAACATTTTAGTCAAAAGGTTCTTGACATGGAAGTTTTTCTGCAATGTCGACCATGTTCGGCCATTAGAGACTACAGGTGTAAAGATATATATGATTAAACATCCTCTGGTTCGTATCAGAGAAGGATTTGGTGTGCTTGTACACTGTTCCTATCAAATAAACTCGAAAATAAAGATAAACTAAACCAGCTGCATAATATTACATTGAAATGACACTAGTTTATACTTCAGATTTAACTTAACTTCAGTGCCTTATGGTGGGATAAGTTAAAACGCTGGCTCAATTTACCCCACAACATTCGCTCACTTTGCCCCATAGCTGCCATTTTAATTACAGCTAGCTAGCTTACCAATTCACAATAATATTTAGCTAAATGACTTGCATGGTTTTATACGTTGCTAAATCACCAATATGCATCATAAATATTTTTAGAACTGAACAAATTTGCTTTGATGAAACAGCCATTACATCTGTTCTGTTAAAATCTTACTTTGACAAGCCAAAAACAGTTTTTAAAGTAAATAAGCGACTTCCACTCCTCCCATGTGCTTCTCCTTTTCACAGTCTGGCAGAAATGATGGTTCTAAAATATATGGTCACATGACAATAAAATGGTATGGCTGCCAAGAATCAGGGGGTGGCTCATCTTACCCCACTCTCCTCTACAATTCTGGTAATAAAAAATCTCCCCAACTTAAGTTTCCAATCTTTGCTAACAGCCTGAGAGTGTTTAGATCATCTGTAATGCAAGATAAACATGTAAAATGAAGGCATATTGAAATCTAGATGTTTATTTCCTCTGACAAGATGATTGAGAATCAAATGAGAGACTTGTGTTGCTTCATAAAAGCAGACGTGTCAACTATGAAAAAGTTGCATTTGGAGTTATTTTCACCTTTATTTATATAGTACTTTATACACAGATTGTTTCAAAGCAGCTTCACAGTGATAAACAGGAATAACGATCATACATTATGCAGTAAGTTTAACTTTTCTGTCAGTTCTCCCATGCATTGTGTTCAATCAAGAAATAGGCCTACATGAGTATGATTTACAATCAATGCGTATAGTTGACAAATATATAATAATATGTGACCCTGGACCACAAAACCAGTCATAAGTCGCACAAGTATATTTGTAGCAATAGCCAACAATACATTGTATGGGTCAAGATGTTTCTTTTATGCCAAATCATTAGATGTTAAGTTCCATGAAGATATTTTGTAAATTTCCCATATCAGAAAGTAAGTATGCATTGCTAAGGACTTCATTTGGACAACTTTAAAGGCGATTTTCTCTATATTTTGATTTTTTTGCACCCTCAGATTCCAGATTTTCACTCTAAAAAATGCTGGTTTAAATATGGACAAAACCAGGGATTGGGTTGTTTTTACCCAGCCATTTTTTTCAACCAGTTTTGGATTTATTTTTTTTAGCCAGCAATATAGTAATATAGTAAAAGGCATGTTTTTGCTCACTCCCAAATAGGGGAAATTTGTGGGGTATTTTAAGCTGAAACTTGACCAGACCAGAGACTTATATTACATCTTGTGAAAGAGGGCATAATAGGTGCCCTTTAACCCAACCTGCTGGGTTTGTCCATATTTAACCCAACTTGGGTTGTTTTTAACCCAGCATTTTTTAGAGTGCAAATAGTTGTGTCTCAGCCAAATACTGTCCTATCCTAACAAACCATACATCAATGGAAAGATTATTTATTCAGAAAATTTATGACTGGTTTTGTGGTCCATGGTCACATATTAAAAAATAAAATAAAATACTACACGAATTAAGCATGTTAATGCTTGAAATTTCATGGTATCTACCCAACCATATGGATTAGCCTATATTTTAAATATTTGTGTCAATGGAATACAGTAGCTGTTTAAAAACTAATTTAAAATAAAAACAGCATGAAAATAGGCATCACACACAAACAGTAGGGCGATGGAAAGCAAAACAACGCCGTATTTCGTAATTAGCTTAACGAATTAGCGCCACAAATCCAGTTTCCATTTTTTCCCTCGTTAAAACAGAGTTAAAGCCTCCTGCGCGGTCTTCCTGAGCCAAAATGGCGGCTATGACAAATAAGCTGTCTAGCGTATAGCCAGCGAAAAAATACAATATGTTGCTCTCTTTAATGAAATTACTGATACATGTTAACAAATACGATATCATATTTTATTACAACAGTCATTAATGTGATAATTATAATATGATACGTGATTTCGCTTATGCTTAAAGCTGTTTTTCTGCAAAGGCACAGAGAGCAGGTCCCACACATGAGCCGTGGAATGGACCGCTTACTACACCGTCCAAACATGGAAACTCACGAAGCGGATTCAGAAGCCGGTGCTGGTATGATTGCTCGCATTAAACAGCATAATTATTACATTTGTTGCAATAATAGTGTTTATGAATACGCCACATCACGCATGCGCAGCTGCTCGAGCGAATGTATGCGGTTAGTCAGATATACAGCTCAGATTCTTCATGTCAGACTCATTTTTGGATATTATTCTCGAATATTGTTTCATTTTAATCTCCAATCTGTTAAATCCACCAGCAATCGTTCGCATTATGATTATATCAGTCAAATTTGTTTTTACTCAGTGTGTTTTAATTCGCTAGTTCGACGATATAATAGTGTAATTTATCCTCGTTCAATATGCTGTGAATGAATTCGTTATAATGCAGGAAGTTAATGAGAACCCGGAACTGCTGCTCGATGGGAGGCGCTGATTGGGTGACGCTGATCTTTAAGTCCACGCTCAGCGCTCTGATTGGATGAGAGACATGCATGTCAAATGAAGTGGAATACAAAACAAACAAGAAGCTGTAAATGTATGAGTTATGATGATAGTTTAGTTTGATGTTTTTAACCCTTATAGGGTTAAAAAATGTTCTCTTTGTCCAAATGACATGAAACTTTGTACACTGGTTAACACTTTCTAGATCTACAAATAAAAAACATTGGAGTGATATCTTGTTTTTATGTTAGTGTAGAAATAAAGTCACACGCAGGGTCTCTAGGGGTCCGTTTCAATAAGGAGGTTCAACCAACTCTCTTAATGTTCTGTAGTTTAAGTTTTACTTTCGTTTTCATGTTTAACTACTTGAGGATGATGTGCATGATTTGATGTCCTCAGGCTGTAGTGTGAAGATGTGGCTGTTGTGTGCGGCGCTGCTGGCTCTGGGCTCTGTCGGCTCTGTCGGAGGAGACTCGAAGGCTGTGACGACAACCCTGACCACTAAATGGCCGTCGACACCGCTCCTGCTGGAGGCCAGGTCAGCGGGAGCACAATCATGTCTAATATACAGCTACAGTTCACTAATGATATTAAACATGCTTTATATTTTACAGCGAGTTCCTTGCTGAAGAGAGTCAGCACAAGTTCTGGGACTTTGTAGAAGCGAATCAGAATATTGAGAATGATCACGATGGTAATGTTTCATCTGAATTATATCTTTTACTTCTTAGACTTCTTAGATGTTATGAAGCCTTTGAGATCGTGTATTTGATATTATATCACATGAGTGCTGTGTGTGTGTTAAAATATTGCTTTTATACAGGGTTAGTTCACCCAAAAATGAAAATTCTGACATCAGTCATGTCGCTTTCATCTTTGAAACACATTTTTAGTGAAAGTCTGTTTCTAGATATTCATTAATATATCGTAAAATAAATCTATACGAATCAAGTGATTTAATACAAGTCTTCTGAAGAGAACATGATGGTAAACGGAAACGCAACCATTTGCTTGATATACAAAGTGTCTCATCAAGGCTGCATTTATTTGATTAAAAATACAGAAAAATCAGTAATATTGTGAAATATTATTACAATTTAAAATAAGGGTTTTCTGTTTTTAATATACTTTAAAATATAATTTATTTCTGTGATCAAAGCTGTATTTTCAGCATCATTACTCCAGTCTTCAGTGTCACATGATCCTTCAGAAATCATTCTGATATGATGATTTATTATCAATGTTGGAATGTTAAAAAATAATAATAAAAAAATGAACAGCATTATTTAAAATATAAATAATTTCTAACAATATACACTATTGTTCAAAAGTTTGGGGTCAGTAATTAGTTTTTTTTTTTCTCTTTTTATGAAAGAAATTAATACTTTTATTCATCAAGGATGTGTTAAATTGATAAAAAAAAAAGTGATAGTAAAGATGTATATTGTTAGAAAAGATTTCTGTTTTGAATAAATGTACTTTTTAACATTTTATTCATCAATGAATCCTGAAAAAAGTATCACATGTTCTAAAACCATTCCAACATTGATAATAAATCATCATATTAGAATGATTTCTGAAGGATCATGTGACACTGAAGACTGGAGTACTGATGCTGAAAATTCAGCTTTGATCACAGGAATAAATCATATTTTAAAGTATATTATAACAGAAAGTCATTATTCTAAATTGTAATAATATTTCACAATATTACTGATTTTTCTGTATTTTTGATCATATAAATGCAGCCTTAATGAGACTTCTTTCAAAAACATTAAACCCTTATAAGGTCTTTTTAGACCCCAAACGACGTGTAATTTTACTCTGTTTATTAATGTTTTTACTTCATATTTGTGCAGTTTTTGGAGGATTTATCATATTTTTTTAAATTTATATAAATAAATTAAAAAATATTTTTTAAATAGGTTTTTATACAAAAACAGCTTTTTATGTAAACTTCACTGTATGAAAGACCCACATTTCTAACTTTCATTCATGGGGATAACATGGATAATTTGACATGGTTTAGTGTATTTTTTTTGTACTGAAAAAAAAAAAAAAATGTTTTTCAAAAATGTTGATTTTGAGGATGAATTTTGTCCATTTTCTAAGCGGGTCTCATCATAATGTAATAATATTGAAAAACTGTTTTTTTTTGTTTTTCAGTACAAAAATGAATTTTACAAAAGCTGTTTTTGTATAAAAACCTATTTAAAAAAATATATATTTATTTATTTATTTATATAAATTTAAAATATATTATAAATCCTCCAAAAACTGCATAAATGTGGAGTAAAAACATTAATAAACAGAGTAAAATTACATTTGTTTAAAAAACAAAACAATTATTTTGTTACAAAATTACATTTTGTTGCCTGGAGACCCCAAAGACCCAAATGAAGACCGCACAAGGGTTAAAATAGTCATGTTTGTAATCTTTTGACGGGTACTGTATAAAGCGAGTACATATAAAGTGATCATGTCTCTTCAGAAGATTAAACCACTCAACCATAATCTCTTTATGAACATTTTGAAGTTTTGTGTCAATAGACTTGCAAACGAGTGACAGAAATCTCTCAGAGGTCATTAAAAATAAAGTCTTATATGATGGTGAGTAATCGATGACAGAGTTTACATTTCGGGGTGAACTCGCTCTTTAATATTAATTTACGTGTAGTTAATGAAAATAGTTCCAACACTTACTGTGTTGTTGCTCTTGAAACACATTTGGCCAATCAGATCACAGGACTGTGGTCTATATTTCAGACACGGATCTGGCTTACTACGATCTGATCCTGAAACGAGCCAGTGTCCTGCTGAGCCCCGTGCAGCTTAACCTGCTGAAGTTCGCCTTATCTCTGAGGACCTACTCCTCCACCGTCCACTCCTTCCAGCAGGTGAGCGCCGTCTCCACTCGGGAGAAACCGGTCTGACTCAACGTCCTGTTATTTTCTCAACATGCTCTGTTTGTTCATGTAGATCGCATCTAATGAGCCTCCTCCGGCTGGATGTAAAGCGTTCTTCAACGTACACGGACAGACATCTTGTGACACAGAAAGACTGAAGGTCATGCTGGATAATGCCTCAGAACGGTCAGTCCAACACATGACTGAAAGAACACTGAATTAACTTACAAATGCACACTTTATTTTAAGGTGACGTTTCATCTCCCGCACACTCTGAAGCACACGTGATGCTCACTGTGTTTTTGTCTCTGCCGCCTCACTATATGAGGACATGAACACATGACCTTCATCTGCAGAGTCACTTCATCAGCTTTTTACTTTCATTTGAGAACAATTATCGTTGTATCATAAACACACAGAAACCCAAAGGTCTTCACTGCAACCCGTCAAAATAAAAGTTTGGTTAAACTTGAAATAGTGAAATATATTACTGTTGTAGGGTAGAATTGTAATAATGTAATAATAATACTAATGCTAATAATAATAATAATAAAGTATTATTAAAACTTTATATTTAAGGAATAATCACAATTTGTCTTCCATGTTTTCATTTTAACAGTAAAGCTCTGTTGTGCAGCACCTTGTTTTAATTTCATATGATTAAAACATGAATTAAATTAATGTTTTATTTCTTCATTTGATTGCCAGAAATATTAAAATGTCTGTAAAAAAAAAAAAAAAAATACATAAAATTGGTTGTTTTTATAAATTAAATTAATTAGACATTCTTTTTGATTATAGACATGACTTTTTGAAAATAAAACAGAATTTGAGAAAAAAAACAATGTCATTTTTGTTGAACTTTTAATAAATTGTTGTTAGATTGTATAACTTTCATGATTTCAATTAATTAGACATGCTTTTTGATTGCTTAAAATTTAATTTAACCATTAAATTAAACCATTAGTCCAGAAAAATTAAAATGGAAAAAAAAAAACGGAATCCAGAAAAATTAAAATGGAAAAAAAATGGAATCCAGAAAAATTAAAATGGGAAAAAAAACGGAATCCAGAAAAATTAAAATGGAAAAAAAAAAAAAAATGGAATCCAGAAAAATTAAAATGGGGGGGAAAAAACGGAATCCAGAAAAATTAAAATGAAAAAAAAAAAAAAAAAAAAAACGGAATCCAGAAAAATGGAAGTAATTTAGGAAAAAATAAAACAGATTTCATAGGGTCCTTCTTTAAAATAAAGTGTTATCAGATGTTTTAGTCTGCTGGAGTGACTCGCAAAATCCATCTTTAAATGGACAATGTCTTTGGGATGCTTGACAATGTTGGAGGTAAATAACGCACTTTCAGATTTCATTTCTTATGCTTATTTGAAAGCATTGATTTATTTAAATCCGCAAAGTAATGCCACATAATAGATGCATTAGATTAGAGTCAATATTTAGAACCATATTTTTTTATTTGTACAGATGCCAGCAAATCAGTGTCTAAATGTTGGACAATGTAAATTCCATCTAAAACTACATAATATTGTAATTAACGTTGTATCGTGTAAGTGGTTTTCATGTCCTCATATGACAGCTGTACATTAAATATTTGTACTTTTATAAATTGACAAACACACACTTTCCTTTATTCAAATAACTATACTATAGTATAGATGTTTAAATTGTCCATTTGTCAGCTAACCTAAACATAACCTAAACTGTTTA
The DNA here is from genome assembly GCF_018812025.1 of Megalobrama amblycephala. Lineage (NCBI taxonomy): Eukaryota > Metazoa > Chordata > Actinopteri > Cypriniformes > Xenocyprididae > Megalobrama > Megalobrama amblycephala. Next base: position 45,721,380 of record NC_063060.1, on the reverse strand, counting down.
ATATCATTGATTTAGGCCAAAGCCACACCTGTTCAAAGGTGATCACAGATTCCCCTCTGCCAATCCCGATGCTCCGGTGGTGATCCTTTACGCTGAGATGGGCACCAGAGAATTCTCCAGTTTCCATCAGCTGATGCTGGCCAAAGCCAACAAGGGCCTGATCACTTACGTTTTACGCCACTTCCTCTCTGTAAGAATCAAAACCAGTAATCCACATGCAATGAATGTTGAGTTTTCCTCTCAAGATAATAACTCTGTGACCCACGCAGAACCCCAGCAAGAGTAAAGTGCATCTGTCTGGATATGGAGTGGAACTGGCCATCAAAAACCAAGAGTACAAAGCCAAAGATGACACTCAGGTTCAGGGTACGACAGCAGTCTCCATAATGTGCCTTTGAAAGAATATTAAACACTAGTAAACTCGTTCTCCTCTTTTCACAGCTGGAGCCGATGCCAATGCCACACTGATAGGTGAAAACGATCCTGTGGATGAAGTCCAGGGCTTCCTGTTCGGCAAACTCAAGTACCTGAACGATCATAAACAAAACTCTCCATGCTTACATATGTGCACTACATTCAATAGATTGGACACGTGACTATTTTTAATGTTTTTGAAACATCAAGGCTGCATTTATTTGATCTAAAATACAGAAAAATCAGTAATATTGTGAAATATTATTACAATTTAAAATAATGGTTTTCTATTTTAATATACTTTGAAATATAATTTATTCCTGTGATGCAAAGCTGAATTTTCAGCATCATTAAATCCAGTCTTCAGTGTCACATGATCCTTCAGAAATCATTATTATTTTAAAGTATATTATAATAGAAAAGCATTATTTTAAAGTATAATAATATTTCACAATATTACTGATTTTTCTGTATTTTTGATCAAATAAATGCAGGCTTGATGAGACTTCTTTCAAAAACATTAAAAATAGTCACGTTTCCATACTTTTGACTGGTAGTGTGTATATATATTGATAGAACTTATTGTTTTATTTGTCAGGACCATTTATCCCGAACTCAAGGAGCAGCTGAAGGAGCTCCGGAAGCATTTGGTGGAGAGCACCAATGAGATGGCTCCGCTTAAAGTGTGGCAGATGCAGGGTGGGTGCCATCTATGCAAGTGTTTGTATTAAACCATGAGCAGCCTCTCTTACTGTGTTTTACCACGGTGAAGGGAGCAGAGCCTCTCTCGCCATTGCTTAAATGCGCATTAGGCACACTTATAATAATGGCACTACATCGAGGCTCAATTATTATATTACCTGTGACTAAAGGAGCACTCGGGTAGCTCAGTTCTCATTCTGACAGTATGCAAACGTACCGTTTTCCACATTGTTAATTAGCTGTGGTTCTGCTGGCCGTGTGCGGTTGTCAAACACAGCTCCCACTAGTCCAGAGCTCATTACTGCTCTATCAAGATAAACCCATCAGAGACTAGTCACATTTAGCAAAACCTCTGAGCCCACACACATGCAATATTCCCAACAGTACTGAAAACGTGCTGTCACATCAGATTCATTATGTGCAGAATTAGAGAAATTGGCATGGCGTATACAGGTCATGTTTTAAATGAGATCTTGAATATTTCAAGAGCAAGTTTGAGTGACATTTGCTCTTTATCCTCCTCAAGATCTCAGCTTTCAGACTGCCGCCCGTATCCTGGCAGCTCCCTCTGTGGACGCTCTCACTGTCATGAAGGATTTGAGCCAGAACTTCCCTACCAAAGCCAGGTAAATAACTATATATCTATCTATGATAAAGCAACACAATTCGGTTTTTGTTTGTTTTCTTGTTTTGACATTTTCTTTTGAAATATCATTTCCCAGCCAGTTAAAGGGTTAGTTCACCCAAAAATGAAATTTCTGTCATTAATTACTCACCCTCATGTCGTTACACACCTGTAAGACCTTCATTCATCTTCAGAACACAAATTAAGATATTTTTGATGAAATCTGAGGGTATCTGATCCACACATAGGCAGCAATGACAAATGCTTCTTTTGAGGTCCAGAAGGGTATGAAAAGACATCAATAAAATGATCAACATGACTGCAGTGGTTCAATCTTAATGTTATGAAGAGACAAGAATACTTTTTGTGCACCAAAATAACGACTTTATTTAACAATATCTAGTGATGGGCGATTTCAAAACACTGCTTCATGAAGCTTTGCGAATCTTTTGTTTCGAATCAGTGATTCAGAGTGTGTATCTACGGAAAAGGATTAGGGCCAAGCAATAATAAAAAAATAAAACCATCTCGAGATTAAAGTTGTTAAATTACGAGAACTAATTCGTTAAATTATGAGAAAAATATCGTTACATTTTTAGAAAAAAGTCGAGATAAAATGTTGAGAATAAAGTCATTAAATTATGAGAAAAAAGTTGTTAAATTACGAATTTGTTCTCATAATTTAATGACTTTTTTTCTCATAATTTAACGACTTTATTCTCAACATTTTATCTCGACTTTTTTCTTGAAATTTAACAAGTATATTCTCAACATTTTATTTAGACTTTTTTCTTGAAATTTAACAAGTTTTTTCTCAACATTTTATTTAGACTTTTTTCTTGAAATTTAACAAGTTTATTCTCAACATTTTATCTCGACTTTTTTCTCGAAATTTAACAAGTTTATTCTCAACATTTTATTTAGACTTTTTTCTTGAAATTTAACAAGTTTATTCTCAACATTTTATTTAGACTTTTTTCTTGAAATTTAACAAGTTTATTCTCAACATTTTATTTAGACTTTTTTCTCGAAATTTAACAAGTTTATTCTCAACATTTTATTTAGACTTTTTTTCTTGAAATTTAACAAGTTTATTCTCAACATTTTATTTAGACTTTTTTCTTGAAATTTAACAAGTTTATTCTCAACATTTTATTTAGACTTTTTTCTTGAAATTTAACGAGTTTTTTCTCAACATTTTATTTAGACTTTTTTCTTGAAATTTAACAAGTTTATTCTCAACATTTTATTTAGACTTTTTTATTGAAATTTAACAAGTTTATTCTCAACATTTTATCTCAACTTTTTTCTCGAAATTTAACAAGTTTATTCTCAACATTTTATCTCAACTTTTTTTCTTGAAATTTAACAAGTTTGTTCTCAACATTTTATTTAGACTTTTTTCTTGAAATTTAACGAGTTTTTTCTCAACATTTTATTTAGACTTTTTTTCTTGAAATTTAACAAGTTTATTCTCAACATTTTATTTAGACTTTTTTCTTGAAATTTAACGAGTTTTTTCTCAACATTTTATTTAGACTTTTTTCTTGAAATTTAACAAGTTTATTCTCAACATTTTATCTCGACTTTTTTCTCGAAATTTAACAAGTTTATTCTCAACATTTTATTTAGAATTTTTTCTTGAAATTTAACAAGTTTATTCTCAACATTTTATTTAGACTTTTTTTCTTGAAATTTAACAAGTTTATTCTCAACATTTTATCTCGACTTTTTTCTCGAAATTTAACAAGTTTATTCTCAACATTTTATCTCGACTTTTTTCTCGAAATTTAACAAGTTTATTCTCAACATTTTATCTCGACTTTTTTCTCGAAATTTAACAAGTTTATTCTCAACATTTTATCTCGACTTTTTTCTCGAAATTTAACAAGTTTATTCTCAACATTTTATTTAGACTTTTTTTCTTGAAATTGAACGAGTTTTTTCTCGAAATTTAACGAGTTTATTCTCAACATTTTATTTAGACTTTTTTCTTGAAATTTAACGAGTTTTTTCTCGAAATTTAACAACTTTAATCTCGAGATGGTTTTATTTTTTTTATTATTGCTTGGCCCTAATCCTCTTCCGTATGTATCAAACTGTGAACCATTGAAGTTTCAAAACACTTATGACGTAACGAAGCCTCGTTTACTGAAATCACGTGACTTTGGTGCTCTGAACCACTGAATCGAAACAAAAGATTCGTAAAGCTTCATGAAGCAGTGTTTTGTGAAATACACAAACAGTGAGAATCACTGAAATGCAATAAAATGTGCTCGATCTAAAACAAGTGATTTTTTTATTAACGCGTTCTACGTGTTTATTGGAAATAGACGTTAAACATGAAGAACGCCTATTTTTCATATTCCGGACAAGTGCTTTGCTGTGAAAAATCAAGTAGGGCTGCACAATGATTAATCGCGATTAATCGTTTGCAAAATAAAAGTCTGTGTTACGTAATATATGTGTGTGTTCTGTGTATAATAATTATGTATATATAAATACATGCACATACATGTATAAATTTAAGAAATATATGCATGTTTAAATAAATATTTTATATACAAATATAATTTTTTTCTTAAATATATACATGTATGTGCATGTATTTATATATACATTATCACAAGCTAAACGAATACAGACAACTAAAAACAATACAAACAAAAACAGGACAATAAATAGACAATCAATGAGTACAAGTGTAACTGTTTAAAAGAAACGGTTTGTATGCCTTTTTGAAACATCTTATGTGATGTGGAATATCATTCCAAATTTTGGTATATGTATAAAAAAAGGATTTCTGACCAAAGTTATTTTATATGGGAAGTGCCTGTGAAACTGACCTCGTGAGACGTACTGGTCTCATATTTTAGCATCGATTATCTTCTGATTGGCTGAGATTTTATCACTTCACGCAGCGTTTTACTCTCAGCAGTAAGTTGGTGCTGGAAACACCGTGTCCTAACCAGGTGTGACGTACCCTGATCATGTGTGGCGTACGGTTTATATGTCACTTTAAAAAGTGGAATATACTTTTCTTCATTAATTCCTCATTGTAGTTTCTCCAGTTCATAAATTCAAGGCGCTCAAGTCATCAGAAAGTTTACTCCGAGCTGGAACTTTTAAAAGGAAAAGAGAGACTTAAGTTTTAATTAACACTGTAAAGAGGAAAAAATCAAGCCAACAGCAGTTATGATGAAAATAATATGCTTTATTGGACCCAGACAGCGCAGACACAGATGTTTTTTCTTTTTTCTTTCTGGCAAATGTATTTTAAATGTGCCGCCCACCCTAAAATGCAATTTTGTTAAAGTGATCCTTGACATCATGGAGTATAATAAGCAGTCAGAGCAATTAACTGCAGCTCTGACTCATCGGAGTGTTTCTCAAAGCGCTCTGACCTGCGTGACGTCAGTGAAAGCCATCTCATCCAGTCGAACGCTGCTGATTAAAACAGTCAGCGCAGACGTTTTTATGCAGATTATGGTAGGCGTGCGTTCAAGTTTTGATTATAATGAATCGCCGTGATGAACTAATGAATCGTTTTCAGTGCAGCAGCTCACATTTCTCTCTCCTCTCTCTCTCAGGTCCTTAACAAAAACGGTGGTTAATTCAGAGATCCGTAAGGAGATCGAGGAAAATCAAAAGGTGAGGGCCACCGTTGTCCTTTTCCCTCATGTTTTCTTTACCCAGTCAAGTCAAGTGATTCTCTGTTCCCATGTATTGAAACCGATGTTTTAAATGAAATGCATCCCTCTGCGTGTTTTCTTCCCGTTCCTCTGTGTCGGAGCGTGTGTAAATGCTTTTGTTTTGTCACCGAAACGGAAATGAATGAAGTAAACGCGGTTTATACGTGGTTGTTTCGGTCATTTCCTTTCTGTGATTAAAGCCGTTTCTTGCTTCTCGTAATGAGGACGTGTAACGGACCTGCTCCTCATTCCTCACTGTAATTGCATGCTGGGAAACATGACGAATAGAGGCTCTTTAAGTTCCTCTAACGAGCTCCCTCGCTCTAATGCATGTGCCTTTAGCGAATAACAAACACGAGTGCCGCGGATAAAAGCATGAATATATAGAGTAGAGCTGGCCTGCGGCTCAGAAGAGCCTGTTTGAATTATAGATCATATTGAGCTTCTCTTCTGCTCTGTGAAGTGACACAAACATACGTTTCATCCTGGGATTAGCAGCCCGCAGATCTTCTGAGGTTATATTAGAGATAATTATGAGTTTGTCATAACTAATGTGCCATATTCTCATTTCTCCTCTAGTATTTTAAGGGAACGTTAGGGCTCCAGCCGGGAGACTCGGCTCTGTTCATCAATGGACTCCATATTGACCTGGATGTGCAGGATATCTTCAGGTAACTACTTTTTTAAAGTAGTTTATTTCTTTTATTTGTTAGTGGATATCTAACAACTGCATTTGTAAAATATTGGAAATGTTACTGAATTATTATATTATATTATATTATATTATATTATATTATATTATATTATATTATAAATATATTTATTATATATTATATTATATTATAAATATATTTATATTATTTTATATTATGTTATATTATATTATATTATATTATATTATATTATAATTTATTTTATTTGTTAGTGAATATCTAACAACTGCGTTTATAAAATATTGGAAATGTTACTGAATTATTATATTATATTATATTATATTTGTTAGTGAATATCTAACAACTGCATTTGTAAAATATTGGAAAGTTACTGAATTATATTGTATTGTATTATATTATATTATATTATATTATATTATATTATATTATATTACTGCATTTGTAAAATATTGGAAATGCTACTGAATTATTATATTATATTATATTATATTATATTATATTATATTATATATATATATTATATTATATTATATTATATTATATTATATTATTATAAACGCACAACAATTGTTATTTTATTATATTATTTATATACAGTATAATTGGCAAAAGTCTAAAAATTAAATTATAATACCTATTTAATAAAAATGTAATATTTGACTATTATGCCATATACATTACTGCTCAAAAAGTTGTTGTCTAAGATTTTGTTCCTATTTTAATATATTTTAAAATGTAATCTATTTTTAAGTAGTTTATTTCTTTTATTTATTAATGGATAGGCTATCTAATTGCATTTATAATATATTGGGGGAAAACTGAATTATATTATATTATATTATATTATATTATATTATATTATATTATATTATATTATATTATATTATATTATATTATATTATATTATAAATGCACAACAAATATTTAATTGATATTTAATTGATAACAATTACTTAAATAATAACAAATGTATAACAAAAAAATAAGAAAAAATATAATATTTTACTATGTAGTTTATTTTATTTTTTAACGGATATCTAATAACAGCATATATAAAATATTGGATATGTAACTGAATTTTTATTATATTATATTATATTATATTATATTATATTATATTATATTATATTATATTATATTATATTATATTATATTATATTATATTATATTATATTATTATAACGCACAACAATTATTATTATTGTATTATATTATTTATATATAATTGGCAAAAGTTTAAAAAAAATATTCATTTTAAATGATAATAAATGTTTAACAAAAATAAGAAAAATGATTTAATATTTGACTATAATGTAAAATACACTACGGCTCCAAAGTTTCTTGCCTGTATGAATTTTTAAATGTTTTTGAAGTCTTTTATGCTCACTAAGGCAGCATTTATTTGATCAAAAGTACAATATTGTGAAATACTATTACAATTAAAATGACTGTTTCCTATTTTAATATATTTAAAATGTAATCTATTTTTTAAGTTATTTTATTTGTTAATGTATATCTAATAAATGCATTTATAAATTATTAAAAATGTAACTGAATTATATTATATTATATTATATTATATTATATTATATTATATTATATTATATTATATTATATTATATTATATTATATTATATTATATTAATGTTCAAAAGAACATCATTTATTTCAGTTGAAAATCTTGTGTAACATTATTAATGTTTTTACTCTCATGTTTGATAAATCTAATGCCTCCTTGCTGAATAAACACATTTATTTCTTTAAAAAAATCCTTCACCATAAAGCGAGACGTGTTTGTTAATATTTATCATGTGTTTGTGCAGCATTTTTGATGTGTTGAGGAACGAGGCGAGGGTCATGGAGGGTCTGCGCAGTCTGCTCATCGACACACCCTACATCCACGACATCCTCAAACTCAACGTCCAGCCCTCAGACTCGGACTATGCCGTGGACATCCGCAGCCCTGCTGTTAACGTGAGCCACATTTTGTTTTCTGTTTTCTGAGGGAAAGAATAGAGAATAATCCCTCTTTCTGTCTCTCTCCAGTGGATTAATAACCTGGAGACGGATGGCAGGTATGTGTCCTGGCCCTCTAACGTGCAGGAGCTACTGCGGCCCACCTTTCCTGGAGTCATCCGACAGATCCGGAAGAATTTCCATAATCTGGTGAGTGTCGCAGGTGCCGTGTAAACATTGCATTTGTGCGACAAGTTCCTTCAGTCATTAACTATTCAACGTAAACCCCATGAATCATTTAACCGTGTGTGTGTGTGTGTGTGTGTGTGTGTGTGTGTGTGTGTGTGTGTGTGTGTGTGTGTGTATGTGTCGTTCTGACAGGTGATGATTCTGGATCCGACCCAAGTGAACACGGCTGAGCTGATCAGCGTGGCTGAGATGTTTTACAGCAACAACATCCCACTCAGGTCAGTCTGAGCATTATTACAAGAACATGATTAATGTTTCAGCTGTGAATTAATGTCACAGTGGCGACGCGCTCGCTCCCACAGGAAAGCAGGTTCAAATCTGGACATTTTCAGATGTCATTCTCACCCCTCTGTTGAACTATATTTCTGTCTCTCAATATATAATAAAGCCATAAAAGCCCTTAAAAAGTATCTAACTTAAAGGGATAGTTCACCCAAAAATTAAGTTTATCCCATGATTTACTCACTCTCAAGCCATCCTAGCTGTATATGACTATCTTCTCTCAGACGAACACAATCAGAGTTATATTAAAGGTGCCCTAGAATCAAAAATTGAATTTACCTTGGCATAGTTGAATAACAAGAGTTCAGTACATGGAAATGACATACAGTGAGTCTCAAACTCCATTGTTTCCTCCTTCTTATATAAATCTCATTTGTTTAAAAGACCTCCGAAGAACAGGTGAATCTCAACATAACACCGACTGTTACGTAACAGTCGGGATCATTAATATGTACGACCCCAATATTTGTAAATTGTCTTTCTAAATGTTTCGTTAGCATGTTGCTAATGTACTGTTAAATGTGGTTAAAGTTACCATCGTTTCTTACTGTATTCACGGAGACAAGAGCTGTCGTTATTTTCATTTTTAAACACTTGCAGTCTGTATAATTCATAAACACAACTTCATTCTTTATAAATCTCTCCAACAGTGTGTAATGTTAGCTTTAGCCACGGAGCACTATCAAACTCATAGAGAATCAAATATAAACATCAAAATAAATACTTTACTCACATGATCCGAAGCATGCATGCAGCATACATGACGAACATCTTGTAAAGATCCATTTGAGGGTTATATTAGCTGTGTGAACTTTGTTTATGCACTGTTTAACTGCACTTATAGTCGAGAGCTCGAGGGGCACGGAGCGAGAGATTTAAAGGGGCCGCAGCCTGAATCAGTGCATAGTTAATGATGCCCCAAAATAGGCAGTTAAAAAAATGAATAATAAAAAATCTATGGGGTATTTTGAGCTGAAACTTCACAGACACATTCAGGGGACACCTTAGACTTATATTACATCTTTTGAAAAGACGTTCTACGGCACCTTTAAAAAATATCCTAGCTTTATAATGGGAGTGAATGGGGGCTGAGATTTTGAAGCCCAAAAAACCTCATCCATCCATCATAACAGTAATCCATACGACTCCAGTGGGTTAATAAAGACCGTCTGAAGTGAAACAATGGGTTTTTGTAAGAAAAATATCCATATTTACAACTTTATAAACTATAATAACTGGCTTATAATGGGAGTGAATGGGGGCAGAGATTTTGAAGCCCAAAAAAGCTTAATAAAAGTAATCCATACAACTCCAGGGGGTTAATAAATACCTTCTGAAGTGAAGTGATGGGTTCTTGTATGAAAAAAAAAAAAAAAAAAAAAAAAAAAAATATATATATATATATATATATATATATATATATATATATATATATATATATATATATATATATATATATATATATATATATAGAGAGAGAGAGAGAGAGAGAGAGAGAGGTTACGTTTCCACTGTAAGTCGACTTGCGTACTGATGTTTGCCGGAAACTGGTTATTATAGTTTATTAAGACATAAATATGGATATTTTTCTTATAAAAACCCATCGCTTCACTTCAGAAGGCCTTTATTAACCCCCTGGAGTCGTATGGATTACTTTTATGATGGATGGATGAGCTTTTTTGGGCTTCAAAATCTCGGCCCCCATTTACTCCCATTATAAAGCTTGGAAGAGCCAGAATATTTTTAATATAACTCTGATTGTGTTCGTCTGAAAGAAGATAGTCATATACAGCTAGGATGGCTTGAGAGTGAGTAAATCATGGGATAATTGTAATTTTTGGGTGAACTATCCCTTTAATCATCCTCAAGTGTTTTTTTTTGTCAATAAACTCTCTCATTATAGGCTTAAAGTGTCTGGTCGTCTCCGTTAGCTGTCAGTGGAGCTGTTGTGATTCTCTGTTTCTGTCTGTCCGCAGGATTGGAGTGGTGTTTGTGGTTAATGACTCTGATGATGTTGACGGGATGCAGGATGCTGGTGTGGCTCTGCTTCGAGCTTTCAACTACATCGCTGATGACACAGACAGCCAAATGGCCTTTGACGCCATCGTATCAGTAAGTCAGCATCATTTGACATTTTGAGCATTTGACAAAATCAGTGCGTGCTCAGTATGTCTGGTCTGTTTTTCCAAAAGAGTGAATTTTGCATTGCACACTCAAATCTAACAAACATGTTGATGCAGGGATGTGTTCTGATCATCTTCTGTCTCTCAGATGTTGAACAGAGTTCCCAGCGGAGGCAAGCTGAAGGTGGAGCATGTGGTGGGTGTGTTGGAGAAGAGATATCCGTATGTCGAGATCAGCAGCATCCTGGGGCCCGACTCTGCCTACGACAACAACAGAAAAGTGAGGGATTTGTTTTTCTAGTGTGTATGCTTTAAATATTTCAGCAGTACCCCATCTCAGATGTCATATTCATGCAGAATATAGTGGATGTGATAATGTTTGGTCAACTGTAGAGATGTAACTGTCAGCCAGAGGTGGTTCCTGTGCTAATCGCTCTTTCGAGCGGTAACTATAACCCTTATTGAGGTAATATCTTCTCTGTCTCCACAGGAGGGAAAGGCATATTATGAACAGACTGGTGTCGGCCCGCTGCCCGTGGTGTTGTATAATGGGATGCCTTTACAGCGTGAGCAGTTGGACCCTGATGAACTCGAGACCGTTGTCATGCACAAGATCCTGGAGACCACCAGCTTTTTTCAGCGCACCGTCTATCTGGTGAGAATTACATGTCTGTCACCCGTAGTCTCATTACTTTAAAAAGAAGCACATTATATTACTGCTCTCTTTCCAAAAAAATAGCTCTCACACGTCACTCGATACTGAAATATCCGAAATACTCATTTTCCGCAGAATAGATATACGACATCGGCTGCTCTTACTCTCATCTCTCTGACAGCGACTCCGGATGAATGTTGTTGGTGTTACAGGGCTTGAATTTCGGCGTGGGATTGCGTTTATTGCATATAATTTTACTCATTCCCGCAGATTTTGTTCTCGCCACATAAAGCCTCCTCTCCGTACTGAATTGAGTTATTTTTCACTGCTTATTGCGCTTAAACAGTCAAATACACACAAAATAATGTCAAAATGCCAGTCTTGGTGAGTATTCACGTAAACACAGTCAGTTATGTTTGAAGTGAACGTAAACAGTTGAGAAAGAAAACGCATGTGAAACAGTATAATAGCCCCTTAAAAAGTATGTATCTTAAAGGGATAGTTCATCCAAAAATGACAATTATCCCATGATTTACTCATCCTCAAGCCATCCTAGATGTATATGACTATCTTCTTCCAGACGAACACAATCAGAGTTATATTAAAAATATCCAAGCTTTATAATGGGAGTGAATGGGGGCCGAGATTTTGAAGCCCAAAAAAGCTCATCCATCCATCATTAAAGTAATCCATACGAGTCCAGGGGAGACCATTTGAAGCGAAGTGATTGGTTTTTGTAAGAAAAATATCCATATTTACATCTTAATAAACTATATGAAGAGTTTGGTTCCAAAACGCGATAAACACCATTTTCAAAAAAAATTAGTTTCCGCCCAAATCAGTATTGTATCTGGTCGGTATTGAAAAGTCATTTATTAATTTTGCGCAAAATGTGATATCCATCATGTTTTCTCCCTTTCTTTCCAAAACGTGACAAACGCCAGTCTCCTTTTTCTGCAGAACGCGATATATCCGCTCTCAACCAATCACAGCGCACCATTCCACCCACTGTAAACATTGAAGTCTTTTTAAAAAGCCGTTTTTAATACCAATGTACTCATAAAAATGTGTTTATTTAACTGTGCGGTGGCGCCAGATACTCTTTAATCGGTAATGACAAATAATTTATAACATTAACAAGATGACCCGTTGAATTCATTTTGGGAGTGACGGCTGAATGTATTTTTAATAAAATGTCTTTATATAAGATAAATATTGACAAAGTTTAGACTCTTGTCATATATGTGAATCAACTTACTTTGTTGTGTATTTTCAATTTGAAAAATAACTTTTATATTGATGGATTTATTGCATTTTGGGAAAAAAAAAAAAAGTACGTTTTTATAATAAACTTTTTAAAATCAAAATGTAGATTTGAATTTTTAATGTTTTTATATCCAAAAGTTGCTATGTGAACGTTTGAAACAGAAAATAGTGGTTTTCATTTTGCCACTTTCTTGGTAAAGAAAACACCTTTTTACTCAAATTAATCAAAATGGAGTTATTGCGTTTTGGAACAAAACTCTTCACATATATATATATATATATATATATATAGATATATAGAGGTTACGTTTCCACTGTAAGTCGACTTGTGTACTGATGTTTGCCAGAAACTGGTTATTATAGTTTATTAAGACATAAATATGGATATTTTTCTTATAAAAGCGCATCGCTTCACTTCAGAAGGCCTTTATTAACCCACTGGAGTCGTATGGATTACTTTAATGATGGATGGATGAGCTTTTTTGGGCTTCAAAATCTCGGCCCCCATTCACTCCCATTATAAAGCTTGGAAGAGCCAGGATATTTTTTAATATAACTCTGATTGTGTTCATCTGAAAGAAGATATGATGGCTAGGATGGCTTGAGGATGAGTAAATCATGAGATAATTTTCATTTTTGGGTGAACTATCACTTTAATCATCCTGAAGGTTTTTTTTTTGTAAATAAACTCTCATTATAGGCTTAAAGTGTCTGGTCGTCTCCGTAAGCTGTCAGTGGAGCTTGTGATTTCAGCAGCAGCCTAATAAACCTGCTGCAAATTATGAGATAATACTATAAATATCTATTTGACAGTTTTCCTCATGGTATCAATGTCAAAATTGTGGCCAGTGAAAATGCTGAATGGCTAGTAACTTTTGAAAACCACTAGACACAGTGGCTGGTGAGCAAAAAAGAGTCAGCCCTGATGCTTTCCATAATCGTTTCAGGGTGAGCTGAACAGTGACCATGACGTGGTGGACTTTATCATGAATCAGCCCAACGTGGTCCCACGAATCAATTCCCGAATCCTGAGCACCAGCAGGAATTATCTGGACCTCTCCACCACCAGTGAGTGTTCATAACAAAAATTTTATTTTTCTTTTCTGTTGAATCATAAATAGCTTTTCTTTCTGTAAACGAGCTAGTTTGAGAAATACAACACGTATGCCCTCTCAGGAATGAATATCTGCCTCTTTGGGAATCCTGTGCTAAATGTCTTGTTTGTTCTTGAAAGCCCATTTATTTACAAATGAGAACGTGGAAATGATATTCATAAACTGCTTTGTTTTTGCAAGGAATATGAAACTGAATTTTAATAGCTTTTGAATAGTATATTTGCAGGAAGCTGAGGAAAAAAAGACTAATTTCAATCTGAACTCAAATAGATGTTCAGAAATAGCTGCATTCGAAATGACTTTGGTTGGATTCAATTATGAATATGAATGTACCTCTAACTGAGAACAAAGCACGACCTTATTTTCACTTTCTCCCCAAGTGTTTGCCATCACATGACCTCCAAAAAAAACAAGTCTCTTCTTTTCCAGACAATCATTTTATCGACGAATATGCACGTTTCCTCTTTCTGGACACCAGAGACAAGAACGCAGCGGTGGCCAACAGCATGAACTACATGACAAAGAAAGGTGAGCGATTGCTGCTATTGATCTCCATGAGAAACGCTCCGGCCTACATAAACATAAACAATGGAGGGTTTCTCTTCATGAAATCTGTCTTTCTTGGCTCCTTCTGTCCATCTTACGTTAATTGCCTGGTGAACACTGCGGTTTTGACTGTCTTAAAGGATTAGTTCACTTCAGAATTAAAATTTCCTGATAATTTACTCACCTCCATGTCATCCAAGATGTCCATGTCCTTCTTTCTTCAGTGGAAAAGAAAGAAATTAAGGTTTTTGAGGAAATCATTCCAGGATTTTTCTCCATATAGTGGACTTCACTGGGGTTCAACGGGTTGAAGGTCCAAATGTCAGTTTCAGTGCAGCTTCAAAGAGCTCTACATGATCCCAGACGAGGAATAAGAGTCTTATCTAGAGAAACCATCGGACATTTTCTAAAAAATAAATAAAAATTATATACTTTTTACCCACAAATGCTCATCTTGCACTGCTCTGTGATACTCCACGCATGACGTAATCATGTTGGAAAGGTCACACGTGACATAGGAGGAAGTACTGATCCAGTGTTTACAAAGAGAACGTCAAAGAATTTATTATAGCTTGTCAAAATTGGGTGTGAGCAAAAACACGCCGTTTTTGTGTGTGTCCCTTTAAATGCAAATGAGCTGATGCTCCCGCCCCCTTTCCAGAAGAGGGCGGAGCTTTAACAGCTCAACAACAACAAAGCTGGAGAATCTCACGCAGCCATTTTTGCCATAATCGAGCAGCTCTAGGCCTCGTTGTATATAATCTGATAGGCGTCACTCATGGAGCGTACACCTAGCTTTAGACACCGAAAACTAAACATATCTGTCTGTCTTTATTTGTTTCTTCATTTCTCTTTTCTTGAATGCTGTTTTCAGGGATGTCAACCAGGGATGCTTCCGGTAATTGCATTGAGCCGTTATACCCACTTAACTGACAGCCCACTTCCCATAGATCTCATCTAAACGTAGTGCAAATGTTGTTAGAAAACACCTACATTACTGTCATTAACATAACACTCTCTGTGGCTTGAAGGAATATTCTGGGTTATTTTAAACTTGATGTCTGTGTCTCACATCTGCGGCATGCAAGGAAATAATTTCTCACAGTTTGTGTACACAAATGGGAAATACATCTACAGGAATACACTTATAGTGTGCAAAACATCTATAAATATTTAAAGGGGACCTATAACGCCCTTTTTACAAGATGTAATATAAGTCTCTGGTGTCTCCAGAATGTGTCTGTGAAGTTTCAGCTCAAAATACCCCACAGATCATTTATTATAGCTTGTCAAATTTGGTTTGGTCACAGTTTTTGTGTGTGTCCCTTTAAATGCAAATGAGCTGCTGCTCCCGCCCCCTTTCCAGAAGAGGGCGGAGCTTTAACAGCTCAACAACAACAAAGCTGGAGAATCTCACGCAGCCAAAATGAGGACGGTGTTCAGCCTTACATTGTTCAAACCGGAGTCGACACTGATGGAGTTATAAGTTATTGCTTGAACAAAAACACAAGCTTCACATTATTAAATGTTCTAGACGTCCATCATAAGTGTTTGTTGTTTTTGTTTCTTCAAAATATACTGAGAATGAGCCTAAATTATCGACAGCATGCCACTGATGTAAATGTCCCAGAATATTCCTTTTTAAGTGCGTCTGCAAGTCTGTTTTTGTTGTTGTTTTCTTTTAACAGTTTTCTGAAGCTTGCTATTGATTTACGCGCAGCTGTGCATTTGTCATCTGTCCGAACTGTCACTGTGTGATGGATGAAAGAGAATCTCCTCCTATCCTGTGGTCCCCTGTAATATCTTTCTTTTACAGACGTTTACAGGTTTATATCTATCTTGAAATTGCCTGTCTGTCTTTGTGTGCCGCTTGGGCACTTCAGAAACACCTTTTCGATTGTTAAAGCGAGAATCCTTTCAGTTCCTCGCATCATTTTCACTCACCTCTTTAGACTGCATGAGGAAACGGCATGTCTCGGCCGTGTGATTTCCTTTAGCTCATGCGTCTGTTCTTCACTGACTTGCAGATGATGGCATCATCCGTCCAGTGACTTTCTGGGTAGTAGGAGACTTTGACCAGCCCTCGGGACGCCAGCTGCTGTATGATGCGATACGTCACATGGTAGGCCAGTGTCACTGAGCCAGTTAATGTCAGTGTTAGCTGTACAGAAAAATACAGAAAAAATATTATTACGTTATAAAATAATGGTTTTCTATTTGAATATGCTTTAAAATATCATTTATTTCTGTGATGCCAATCAATACTCCAGTGTTCGGTGTCACATTTTATATTTTATATCTCAAATAAATGCTGTTCTTCTTTTACTTTTTATTCATCAAAGAATCCTGAAAAAGTTTCACAGGTTATAAAAAATATTTTTATCCAACATTGATAATAAATCATCATATTAGAATGATTTCTGAAGGATCATGTGACACTGAAGACTGGAGTAATGATGCTGAAAATTCAGCTTTGATCACAGAAATAAATTATATTTTAAAATATATTCAAATAGAAAACCATTATTTTAAATTGTAATAATATTTCACAATTTTACAGATTTTTCTGTATTTTTAATCAAATAAATGCAGGCTTGGTGAGACTTCTTTCAAAAACATTAAAAACAATCTTTTGACCTGTGCTGTATGTGTTTGCACAATAAGGTTATAACTTTTGACTACTTTTCAAATAAAATATTTCCTGTATCCTGAATTAATCAATGTTTTTTTTTGCAAAAGTTCAATGAAAAAGGCCATAATTTCTTAAGAAAAGTTTTAAAAAGTTCACCCCAGATAAACAATTGGAACAACTAAGACTTTCTGCAATTTTCTAGAATTATTTTTCTATAACGATCCAAATCTTGGTGTGTGTGTATATATACATATATAGGAAAATAGTGGAAAATCCCATTGGAAAGTTAAATTTATTCTTCCATCATTTTGTATATCAGTTTTTATACAAATTAAATTTGTAATTTGTAAAAATATTATTTAAAATGTATTTAGAGGCACATTTCAGCACATATATATTTTTAATTTAATTAAAATGTTTTATTTATTTCATTTTATTTTATTTTTGCTGCATTCACATTGTTAGGAATATTTTTTTCTTGGCATTTGGTGAATGTTCATTTTAGACATGCATATGTAGACTCAAGGATTGATATGTTTTGCTGAATAATTTTCATTAGTTTTTTTTTTATATTTCTTTTTGGCTCTATTTTGTTTCTATTACAGCTTTAATAATCAGTTTTACAGGGTATCCGCGGGGTCTTGAAAAGTATTAAAAGGTGATAAATCAATTTTGGGAAAATTAAGACCCTTAAAAAGTATTAAAAAGTCTTATCACGGCTTTATAAAGTCTTAATTTTTTGAATTTAGTCATTTTTATTAAAAAAAAACGAACAGGTACATAAACTAGGCTATTGTGGGTGCGTTCGTAAAATTACCGCGAAAATGTTTTATGTATGTTTTATGTTTTCTAATACGTCACCGACGGAATGGTCCAGCGCTGCGCGGCACCATCTGTAGGACAAAGCTCAGCAAAGATGTAGGAATATCTGATCAGAGTTGTACACGGATACACATTTTTAAATAAATCTGCCGTGGCAAAGCTACTGAAAGTGATTTTCGGTGCTGGAAATCCATATATCATTTGCTGAAACAAACTCGTCATGGAGAGCGCGTCTCATGGTTGCGTAGTAACGACAGACGCCACCGCGGCGCCCGAGCGCTTTGGAAAGAAGAAAGCGGCGCCGACGCGTTTTCCATGCGTTTTTAGACGCGACATATGAACGGTCCCTAAAAGAGTTCAAATGGTTCAACGCACCAAATGCGAGTAGAATCAGCGCTGAAACGTGTTCGGTAACTTTTTTTTTTTTTTTATGAATGTGTTGGGAATTAAATATATAATTTGCAACGGCTGTGATTTAATTATATAGCATGCTTGCTGTAGCAGGTGTGTGTTTTCATTTTCGATTAACTGTAAATGCTACTTTGCTTGTGATGTTTAAATTTGCATTTAGAATGATTTTTAATTCTGTTGTTTACAAAGAGAAGTTTCAGTGTCACATGATTCTTCAAAAATGCTGATTTGCTGCTCAAGAAACTTATTATTTATATTATTAAGGTTAAAATGCAGTTTTTGCTGCTTAAAATTGTGGAAATCCAATTTAAACATTTCTGGTAAGATTTAAAAAAATACAAAAATTAATACTTTAATCTGTCATACTTTAAAGTGATAAAGTGAGTGAAGAGTGAAGGCATTTAAAATGTTACAGAATATTTCTATTTAATAAATAATATATTTGATAAATACATGTAATATAATTTCAAATAAATGCTGTTATTGAACTTCCTGTTTTTCAAAGAAAACTAACAAATATCACCGTTTCCACAAAAATATGAAGCAGCACAACTGTTTTCAGCATTGATAATAATCATAAATGTTTCTTGAGTATCAAATCAAATTGTAATTGTTCTGAAGGATCATGTGACACTGCAGACTGGAGTAATGATGCTGAAAATGATCACAGGAATAAATTACATTTTACAGTACATTTCGCAGGTACTTTAACAATTATATATATATATATACACACACACACATATAAAATAATGTGTGTGTTTCCATCGTAGGTTAGGTCTTAAATTTCATGTAAGGTGGTATTAAAAAGGTCTTAAAAAGTCTTAAATTTAACTTGTTCATATCTGCAGATACCCTGTTTTAGTATTTTTAGTACTTATTTCAGTTAATTGCCAAGGCAACAACATCATCAATCATTTTTTTTATTTTTTTATATCAATATTTATATTTTGTTTTGTTTCAGCTTTATTTCACTTAATTTTTCATTAGTGTTAGTAATCAGTAACAACACTGGATATGCCATTTATCTAACTGCTCCATTTATGCAACTCTAACCTTTTAAATTTGTATCACAGAGTGGGAAAAACACATCTGAACCAACCATAATTTATTTTGTTTTTTGTCTTTAGAAAACCAGTAATAATGTACGATTAGGAGTGATCAATAATCCCAGCGGGAACACCTCTAATGAGAACAGCCTGATTGCTCGAGCCATATGGTCAGCTATGCAGACCCAAACCTCCAACAACGCCAAAAACTTCATCACCAAAATGGCAAAAGAAGAGACGGCACAGGCTCTTTACGGAGGCAGTGACATTGCAGAGTTTGCTGTCGGGGTAAAATAAGCTCTCTTGTAATTGGTTTACAGTTGTGATGGATTATTTGCTCAGGGTTATTTCACTGTTGCTGCTGCGAACGTCACTTTTAAACTGCAGAATTTAATATAGAGCCAATCTAACAAGATCCTTCTGCACTACAGGGCATGGATGTTCCTCTGTTTAAGAGTGCATACGAGTCCCCTAACGTGAACTTCCTGTTGGCTCACTCTGCCTACTGCCAGGACGTCCTCAAGCTGAAGAAGGGCCAGAGAGCTGTGATCAGTAATGGAAGAGTAAGTTAGATGATAGCAAGACTTCTGATACTGTGAAAGCTGCTCTTATTTATCTTCCTGTTTTTCTCTGCAGATCATTGGTCCATTGGAAGAAGGGGAGGTCTTTAACCAGGATGATTTTTTGCTTCTGGAGAGCATTATCCTAAAGACCTCAGGGGAGCGTATCAAGGGCAAGATTCAGCAGCTGGGCATGGTAGAGGACAGGTATAGACCAATCCAGCTCATGTATTCATGTATAACCAATAGCAGAGCTCCATGTCAGAACGGTGGGAGGATTACACATGTACTCTCTGCAGTAATTACTTCCTCCTAATGAAGTGTGTCGGTCTGCCCTGAAGACGGAGACGTAATAAACGTTGCGTTTTATGTGTATTTACTGGAAGAGCAGACTGAGTCGGTGACACCATGTTCATTATCCTCTCAGTAAACTTTTAGAGGGCTGATTATTGAAGTGTTGACTGTATAGAGGAGGCGGAGATGGTCTTTATCAGCGCTTGAATCTCTGTGAGAGAGTTTGAACAAACCATTTGCTCAGCTTTGGTGGCGCTCTTGTGGGCAATACTGGTTTGGATCTAGTTTCTTATCCTCTCTCTATTATGTGCGTTAATGAAAGTGACAAAAATAAATGACAATATAGCTGCAAACAGCAATGATCAGGGTTCAAGCACTTTAAAGCCTTTAAGCAAATGCATGAAAAAGGTATTTTATTTAGCAAGCCTGTAATCATCTCGATAATAGATGGAAAAGACCATTTACAGGCAATTTATTGAGGAAACATGTGACCCTGGAGCACAAATAGTCATAAGTCACACAGATATATTTGTAGCAATAGTCAACAATTCATTGTATGGGTCAAAATTATCGATTTTTCTTTTATGCCAAAAATCATTAGGATGTAAAGATCATGTTCCATGAAGATATTTTGTAAATTCCCTACTGTATATATATTTAAAATGCATTTTTGTGAGTGGATATGCACTGCTAAGGACTTCATTTGGACAACTTTAAAGGTGATTTTCTCAATATTTAGATTTTTTTTTGCACCCTCAGATTCCAGATTTTCAAATAGTTGTGTCTCGAACAAATATTGTCATATCCTTACAAACCATACATTAATGGAAAGATTATTTAGTCAGAAAAATTGACACTTATGACTGGTTTTGTGGTCCAGGGTCACATATATGTTTTAAAGCTTTTTAACAGTTATCAAGATTGAACCAAAAACCTAGGACTAGTTCAAGGTTTTTGAACTAATCTCCAATATTTAACGAACGATTCGATTGTCAGAGGCGATCCTAGAGGCAAAGTTGCTCAGAATGAGGAGTTCTACCATTTGGTATGAATGTTGTTGGCTGTGTGCAAAAAATCACATGTGAAAAACGCGAAGGCGCCCCCCGGTGGATGATTTCTTTCAAATTTAACACAGGCCTCTAGGGCCACGAATCAAACAGGCCCAGCGAGGTTATTTCCGATCAGCCTCTGTTAACCTTGTCTGATAGCTGCTCAAAATTTCATTGGCTGACAGAGGCTGCATTTTTCGTGATACGTGAACGTCCTCATAGACAGTCGCGAAACCTTGGACAACGACATCTCATGCCAGTTTTCAAATCAGTCAGACAGACTGTTGCATAGCCATAGACGTTTTTGTGTTTGTGTGTTTTTTTTGTTGTTTTTTCATTTATAGCGCCACCAAGTGGCCAGTTGCCACATCCTTTTTCAAGCGACCACAGACCGCACCCATACATATGTGTACCAATTTTGGTGAAATTATCTCATTCTGTTTAAGAGCGACAGACATTTTGGTGGCCCACTTCGAACCTTTTGGCATCCCATCACGGATGTGAATGATATCAATTGCAAAACACTTGCATTCATTCTTGTGTAGAGTAGATTTTGGGCCTTAGCCTGAATGTGTTTGTGCTGTGTGTTGTGATTTAGAGCTAGCGATCTGGTGATGAAGGTGGACGCCCTGCTGTCCTCCCAGCCCAAAGGGGAGGCCCGGATTGAGCACACTTTTGCAGAAGACAGATACAGGTACGTCGCTTACTTCTTCTCATACCAGGACGTTTCTAAATCTGTAGAATTAATTTATCAACTTCTTCCTCTCCATTCCTTTTCACAGCGCTGTGAAGATCAGACCAAGGGAAGAGGAAGTGTACTTCGATGTTGTAGCTGTTGTGGATCCGGTGACCAGAGATGCTCAGAAACTGGCACCACTCCTCCTGGTGAGAACGTCAGCACACCTTCACTTTAAAGGAGAGTTCACCCCAAAAATTAAAATTATGTCATCAATTACTCACCCTGATGTTGTTCCAAACCTGTAAGACTTTCGTTCATCTTCAGAACACAAATGAAGATATTTTAAATGAAATCTGAGAGATTTCTGTCCCTCCGTTGTGTTGTTACACTTTACAGCAGATCAAATCCTCGTTTAATATTAGCCAAAAGACATTTCATTCAAATGTTCACTTGATATTTAATATTTGGCCACTTCTTTATGTTAGATATGCTGCATCCACAGTAATGTCTTCAACAAAAATATGTGGACATATTTAGAGTGAGGGTTTAAACTTTTATTTTGAAATCACGATGATCAGTTTGCATAAAAAAAAAAAAAAAAAACGTGATAGTAACTGACAGGATTTTCATTTTTGGGTGAAGCATCCCTTTAATGTGAGTTACACAAGATGTGGAAGCAGATGGTTGAGTTCCCCAATCTACCTGCAGTGGATGGACTGGACTATGCTAACCAGCCCAAACTTGACCCCTGGGTTATGTTAGAGCCGTTATTATTTGACAGGAATGTTAACCAAAGGATGATGGTCCAGGATCATGTCCTGCTTGTCTCATGTGTTGTGTATATACCTGCATTAGTCATCACAGGACACCTGGTCCCCCTCTGTGACATTTCACGGGTACAGTCAGTCAGCAGCTGTCGGTGAGAGCCGGTTCATTTGGTTGTTTGTACCTTGACTCGTGTCACTTCCTGTTTGCCCACTCAGGTATTGAAGCAGCTGGTCAACGTCAACCTGCGAGTGTTCATGAACTGCCAGTCCAAGCTCTCTGACCTCCCACTGAAAAGGTTAGAGGAGAGAAATCTGTCTCTGACGACACACAGAGTCACCTTTAATTTACAAGATATAATTCACTCTGAAGCACTAAATAAATAATTTGCTGTTTTACATGTTTGTTTTTGATAAAACTTCACCATGATTTGTTTTTCCCCCTCAGTTTTTATCGATACGTCTTGGAACCGGAGATATCGTTCTTAACAGACAGCAGCTTTGCTCATGGTCCGATGGCGAAGTTCTTGGATATGCCTCAGTCGCCGTTGTTTACGCTCAATCTGAACACTCCCGAGAGCTGGATGGTTGAGTCTGTCCACACACGCTACGATCTGGATAACATCTACCTCGAAGAGGTAACATTCCTCATCACTCGCATTAGCCGTTGATCCATACACCTAATTTGTATGGGCATTTTGGGATATTGCATAAAAAAACCCCGCTGGATGTAAATGTTTTTTTTATCTGATAAGAAGAAGACTTGCACAAAAACTATAATTAAGAGTTTGCACAATGAAGTCATATCCTCTTCTGCAGTGTTGGGCACGTTACTTTAAAAAAGTAATTAGTTACTTCTCACAAATAGTAACTAAGTTACATCATTATAAAAGTAACTAGGGAAAGTAACTATTGCGTTATGTTTTAAAACAATAAAACATAACTTGGATGCCCCCAATATTAAAAGTCTAAAAATAAATTATGCTTGATCTGACTCGTGACTCTTGCTCATGACATGACATTTCTCTATACTGTAGGCCTACTATACGTGTTGGTAGCCATTAAAGAAAACGTAGATTCATATTTAAGTTTAAAAAGGCCAATGTTATGTTTTAATTTCATGTATTTGATTATGAAAAGTGAATAGCATGAGTAAGATAGAAAACATTATAAGATAAGCAATATATCGGGAGTCATGGAGTGGGTCAGACATGATTTTGACCACTTCATTAAGTTTTGTTTTGTAGAAAGCCTTTCTTTAAAGTGAATTTTGTAAAAAATGTATCTTCATTTTAATCAATGTTTAATCAACTAATTGCCTGGATTTAATAAATAAGAAGCAAATATAGCAGACAATATAATAATGACATGGAGGCGCCGGCGCGATCACTTGCGTGTGAACTGGAGCGCGTCTAAATGAACCGAAACTCGGCGTATAGGCTGCTTGCCTCACAGACATGAGAAAAATATCTATAGAAAGTGTGAAATGTCTGAACAACTACTAGTCGACTAGAAAAAACTTATTTCACTTATTTTCGATCCAGCATCTCACAAAGGGTATTCTACACCGCGTTCCAAATTATTATGTGTTAAGTGACTTATCAGTAAGATTTCAGTACAATAAACATTCAGATTTTAGTTTTTCTAAGAAAATGTTTGTTTTTTAGAAAACTGGTATCAATCTCAGACAAAATAATTTGCCAGGTCTATGGAAACCCTACTTAGAGGTTGTTCCACATTATTAAGCAAGTCACAGTTCTCATGCAATATGGGGAGGAAGAAAGATCTTTCTGAAGATGAAAAGCATGAAATGGTGCAATGATGTGCAAAAGGCATGAAAACAACTAATATTGTGTGAAACTGAATGGAGATTATCAAATTATCATAAGATTTGTGAGTGATTTAGAGCACAGCAGAACTCGGTCAGATAAAGGCTTATTGAGGAAAGTTCCTGTCAAAAAAATTAATTGCATTAAAAGGGCAGCTATAAAAAAAGCCAGTGTTGAGCAGCAAACAGGTATTTGAAGCTGTAGGTTGAAGGTGTCTCTGGAGTCTCAAGAAGCTCTCCATGCAGGCTGGCAGTTGTGTGTAAAGATGAATTTAAGTAATGCAAAATCCATTATTCCCATCACTGCTCTTCTGTGCAGGTTGACGGTGTCGTGGCCGCTGAGTACGAGTTGGAATATTTATTACTGGAGGGTCATTGTTTTGACGTAACGACAGGTCAGCCGCCCCGCGGGCTGCAGTTCACTCTGGGAACTGCGTCTGACCCCGTCAGAGTCGACACCATCGTCATGGCCAACCTGGTGAGTGGACGTCACACACGCATCTGGGAAAAATAATTGCCTCGATAAGTGTCTCAGAGGTCACTTTCTCTTTCTGTGATGGTCTGTAACAGGGTTATTTCCAGCTGAAAGCAAACCCAGGAGCCTGGATGCTCAGACTGCGGAAAGGCAGGTCGGATGATATCTACAAAATCTACAGGTACCCTATTATTATGGCGCGTCACACGTCTGTCTTTCCTAATGTACTTCTGTCTCTTCACTTGATTGGTCGGTTCACTATTTTAATTCCCCTGTCGCAGTCACGATGGCACGGACTCTCCCGCCGAAGCTGATGATTTAATCGTCGTCCTCAACAGCTTCAAGAGCAAGATCATTAAAGTGAAAGTAAGTAATGTGTGTCTGGATCAGGTGTCGGGGTGAGGTCACAAGTCTGAGGGTATTAGCGGAGATGAATGTTCTTGGGCGGCTGTGAGATAGTCCTTCCTCTTCTGCTGCTGGACTGGAGAGATGGAGAGTGAGAGTGTCTTCACGTTTCCTGTATATACTCTAATACCTGACAGGCTGTCACATGTCAGCAGGTGTGTGGGCGAGTGTCCGATGTGAGGTGTGCTGCTTCCTGTGGGGCTGTGGGTGGATTAAGAATGAGTGCGTGTTTATATATATCTGAATTTTTGACACTTTGTGGATTTAAGTATACAGTATGGGCCGCTGGGAATGTGTTTCTTTATGCAGCAGTGCTTTTCTCAGGGTTTGGATTATTAGTTTCTCATCAAAAGTTGGCAGTCAAAATTAACCTCACTTGCCAAGTTTCTGTGTGTTTCCGCCACTAAATAAAGAAAATAAAAAAGGTGACTGCGACTTTATAACTCGCAATTCTGACTTTATAACTCACAATTCTGACTTTATATCTTGCAATTCTGACTTTATATCTCACAATTCTGACTTTATAACTCGCAATTCTGACTTTATATCACTCAATTCTGACTTTATAACTCACAATTCTGACTTTATATCTCGCAATTCTGACTTTATATCACTCAATTCTGACTTTATATCTCGCAATTTTGACTTTATAACTCGCAATTCTGACTTTATATCACTCAATTCTGACTTTATAACTCACAATTCTGACTTTATATCTCGCAATTCTGACTTTATATCACTCAATTCTGACTTTATATCTCACAATTCTGACTTTATATCACTCAATTCTGACTTTATAACTCACAATTCTGACTTTATATCTCGCAATTCTGACTTTATAACTCACAATTCTGACTTTATATCTCGCAATTCTGACTTTATATCACTCAATTCTGACTTTATAACTCACAATTCTGACTTTATATCTCGCAATTCTGACTTTATATCACTCAATTCTGACTTTATATCTCGCAATTTTGACTTTATAACTCGCAATTCTGACTTTATATCACTCAATTCTGACTTTATAACTCACAATTCTGACTTTATATCTCGCAATTCTGACTTTATATCACTCAATTCTGACTTTATATCTCACAATTCTGACTTTATAACTCACAATTCTGACTTTATAACTCACAATTCTGACTTTATATCTCATAATTCTGACTTTATAACTCACAATTCTGACTTTATAACTCGCAATTCTGACTTTATATCTCATAATTCTGACTTTATAACTCACAATTTTGACTTTATATCTCGCAATTCTGACTTTATATCACGCAATTCTGACTTTATAACTCGCAATTCTGACTTTATAACTCACAATTCTGACTTTATATCTCGCAATTCTGACTTTATAATCACACAATTCTGACTTTATATCTCGCAATTCTGACTTTATATCACTCAATTCTGACTTTATAACTCGCAATTCTGACTTTATAACTCACAATTCTGACTTTATATCTCGCAATTCTGACTTTGTAACTCGCAATTCTGACTTTATATCTCGCAATTCTGACTTTATAACTCACAATTCTGACTTTATATCTCGCAATTCTGACTTTATAACTCGCAATTCTGACTTTATATCTCAATTCTGACTTTATATCACTCAATTCTGACTTTATAACTCACAATTCTGACTTTATAACTCAGAATTCTGACTTTATATCTCGCAATTCTGACTTTATATCTCGCAATTCTGACTTTATAACTCACAATTCTGACTTTATAACTCGCAATTCTGACTTTATATCTCGCAATTCTGACTTTATAACTTGCAATTCTGACTTTATAACTCACAATTCTGACTTTATAACTCGCAATTCTGACTTTATATCTCGCAATTCTGACTTTATAACTCACAATTCTGACTTTATAACTCGCAATTCTGACTTTATATCTCGCAATTCTGACTTTATAACTTGCAATTCTGACTTTATAACTCACAATTCTGACTTTATATCTCGCAATTCTGACTTTATAACTCACAATTCTGACTTTATAACTTGCAATTCTGACTTTATATCTCACAATTCTGACTTTATAACTCGCAATTCTGACTTTATATCTCACAATTCTGACTTTATAACTCGCAATTCTGACTTTATAACTCACAATTCTGACTTTATAACTCACAATTCTGACTTTATATCTCACAATTCTGACTTTATAACTCACAATTCTGACTTTATAACTCGCAATTCTGACTTTATATCTCGCAATTCTGACTTTATATCTCGCAATTCTGACTTTATAACTCACAATTCTGGCTTTATATCTCGCAATTCTGACTTTATAACTCAATTCTGGCTTTATATCTCACAATTCTGACTTTATATCTCACAATTCTGACTTTATAACTCACAATTCTGACTTTATATCTCGCAATTCTGACTTTATATCTCGCAATTCTGACTTAATAACTCGCAATTCTGACTTTATATCTCGCAATTCTGACTTTATAATCTCGCAATTCTGACTTTATATCTCGCAATTCTGACTTTATAACTTGCAATTCTGACTTTATAACTCACAATTCTGACTTTATAACTTGCAATTCTGACTTTATAACTCACAATTCTGACTTTATATCTCGCAATTCTGACTTTATATCTCGCAATTCTGACTTTATAACTCACAATTCTGACTTTATATCTCGCAATTCTGACTTTATAACTCACAATTCTGACTTTATAACTTGCAATTCTGACTTTATATCTCGCAATTCTGACTTTATAACTCACAATTCTGACTTTATAACTTGCAATTCTGACTTTATAACTCACAATTCTGACTTTATAACTGCAATTCTGACTTTATAACTTGCAATTCTGACTTTATAACTCACAATTCTGACTTTATATTTCGCAATTCTGACTTTATATCTCACAATTCTGACTTTACATTCCTCCATTGTCACATGATTCTTCAGGAAAAAAACAATACAAATATTATCATATATTATGTTTGTGCTGCTTAATATTTTTGTGGAAAACATGATACATTTTGTCAGGACTTGATGAATAGAAATAACAGCATTTATTTGAAATAGAAATCATTCTAGATGTCTTTACTGTTACTTTATGATCATTTAATGCTTTCTGGCTGAATGTAAAAATATTAACTTCTTTCAAAAAGTGTAGGCGAGTCACCAACTTTTTTTAAGTGGGTGGTTTGCATATGTTTGATTCATTCTTGCTAGCAAGGAAGTCGTTCTTACATTATTTTCTTAACATTATTTTGTTATTGTTGCACTGCATTTAAACCATGCATTATTATGCAATTCCAAGCTAGCTAGTAACTCCAGTTGTTTTCACTCATTTTTTTTTTTCAGGAGTCCGCCTGTCTGTGAATGAAGAATTACCATATTAATCTCAAACCAGCACGCGTGCGCTCAGCATTAGTGCGATGGGATTTAATGCATATATTCTGTTGCCCTATATCACGTTCGCAGGTGCAGAAAAAGCCTGATATGATGAACGAGGAGCTTCTCAGTGATGGTACCCATGAGGACGACTCTGGATTCTGGACATCTCTAACCAGGTACACGAACCCACCAGCTCTCTTCAGCTCTACTTCAGCACTCATTTACAATATTTGTCAACTCAATGGTTCTTTCTTTCTCTCTTTCAGAGGGTTTACTGGTGCTTCAAAGCCAGAAGAGCCCAAACAGGAGAAAGACGACGTCATCAACATTTTCTCCGTGGCTTCCGGTCACTTGTACGAGAGGTTCCTCAGGTAAAACAGATGCTTTTCACTAGGATTTTGTAAAGGAAAAATATTAACTTTTCACCCCAATGTGAAATTAAGATATTCTGCTTGAATATTAAAGAGATGCAAATGACAACTATCCCATATTTACTCACCCTCAAGCCATCCAAGGTGTATATGCCTATCTTCTTACAGACAAACACAATCAGAGTTATATTAAAAATATCCTGGCTCTGAGTAAAGTCTCTCAGGGCTGCCGTTGTTTGCATCGACAAAAACAATGTTGGCGTAAAGCCCTGTTCATGTTCTCAAATGGATCCTGACATTTCTGCTGTGACAAATATATGACATTAAATATCATTCCTATGCAATGATATCTTATCGCTACAGCTTTGACATGTAATACAGACAAATCCTCTTGTGTATATCCTTATGTGATGCTGAAAATGACACCCATACATCTTCTAATTTCACATATTAAGAAAATGCAATAACTTTGCATGACCGCCTGGCTTGGGTCACATCTTGACTTTTTGTGACATTTTCCTTATATAAAGTTGTTGTTTTTTTGAGGAAATAGGCCTGATTTGAAATGCTGATCTCAAGGCTTGCCGTATCTTATTAGCGGCAGTGTTATTGGTTGTGTAATGCAGCTCAGTTTAGAAGGTCATTCTCATAACTCTTCTGCGGCCTGTCACTGTGTTGACCTTTGACCTCTCTCTGTCTCTGCAGGATAATGATGCTGTCTGTGCTCAAACACACCAAGACACCCGTCAAGTTCTGGTTCCTCAAAAACTACCTGTCTCCAACTTTTAAGGTACAGGGTTCAAGATTTAGCATGATGGCATATAGGCTGTTTGTCAGATCTGTCACTTTTGATCTATTTAATACATCCTTGCTGAATTAAAGTGTTCGTTTCTTTTTAAAAATCTGTTTTACAGCTGGTATTAAGATGCGTTTTGGTTATATTTAGCGTCGTTCACTTGTGATCCGATCAACTAAAGCGCATCTTAACACCAGGGCCTTACTGACTACAGACTTTTGATTGGTCTCTTACAGGAGTTTATTCCATATATGGCAGAGAAGTATGGTTTCCAGTACGAGCTGGTGCAGTATAAATGGCCACGCTGGCTTCACCAGCAGACGGAAAAGCAAAGGATCATCTGGGGATATAAGATCCTGTTCCTCGATGTGCTTTTCCCCCTGGCTGTGGACAAGTTCCTCTTTGTAGATGCGGATCAGGTACAGAAACAGACCAATGCAGTCTCTAGTGAGCATTAAGCACCAGTCTGCCCTTATGAGATTATTTTCCCACGTTTATGTACAGAAAGATCACTCATTTATAGTCACAGCAGTTGTAATCCAGAGTGAGAGCATCATGCACTTTACTCATCGGATGATGCACTGCTGCCACCTTTGGGTGAAGAAAAAAATACAGTCGGAGTTTAAATATAAACAATAAATAAAACTATTATAATATTTCATTTTGTGTGGGAAATGCAGGTTTAAAAAAAATCAGACTCAAAAATCAAAATGTTGTCCTACAGATAGTTCGCACTGACCTGAAGGAGCTGCGGGACTTTGATCTGGAGGGGGCGCCGTACGGTTACACGCCTTTCTGTGAGAGCCGAAGAGAGATGGACGGATACCGTTTCTGGAAGTCCGGCTACTGGGCCAGTCACTTGGCCGGACGCAAATACCACATCAGGTAAGAAGGGCGTTTTCATCTACCGTAATTTTAAATGATGATATATATCAAACAGAATCATTTTGGCGGTTTAAAATGGCTCATGATTAGTGTTGTCAAAAGTACTGATATTTTAAAAATGTGACGATATCAGCATTTCCCCCTAGTATTTTGAGCGCTGTTGAGTGGATTTTTAAACACACCTGATTGGCCACTGAGTTCACATACTCAACAGATACACAGCAAAATCTCCAGAGTTAAATCAGCTCTGCTCAGAGTACATATGGTCCCTCTCTAAATACTGTTAAAGTAACACTGAATCAGTGCTAAAGTTAATGAGAGTGATTAAGCGATGAATGAGCATTAGTGATGAACACCTGCTGTTAACAAGCAGAATCACTGAAGAAAAGAGAAACACAAGAACTAAGGCTGACTTCAGCCACAGTATTAGATGAAATCAACTGAAGATAAAATGCATTATGTGTCTCAAGATCTCAGCAGAGGAGGATTGTCTTTTCTTCAGTGATTCTGCTTGTTAACAGCAGGTGTTCATCACTAATGCTCATTCATTGCTTAATTAACTCTCTGGAGTCCGTTAACGCGCCGGCGCGTTTTGCAGGATTTTTTTCGCATTGCAGCAAAACAGACTTAAAATACTCCGTCATTTCTTGTCATAGAGACACAAGTAATATATCAATTGAAACTATAGAATATCTTCTTTTATTTGTGTACACTCAGAGTAAAAACACAATGTTGTGCTTTTTTTAAAATAAAGAAAACTAACATGATGCGTGATCTCTTGTCTCCCTCTGAACGAAGTCCAATCTGATAGTTCTCAGAAAATGAACTGTAACTTAGTGAATACTAATCACAAAAAAAGACACTTATGTCTACAGAAATGTTGAAATGTCAGGTTTTAAATCGTGCAAGTCAAATCGAAAACAAACATTCTGTGTTTATGTAATCTGTATGAAAAGTCAGAAGTCTGTGATTCAGCTCATTATCCGCTAATGCGGCCACGCCCACAGAGCCAGCACTATTCAGACGCAAATTAAGAGGCAATACATGTATACATCGTCTCAATCGTGTATTTATTGTCTTGAAAAGTGTTTATCTGGATGTTAAAGCCATGGTTAGCGATCTCTAGAAGACATGCAGTTAGTTCCTGGTTCCTTTTCTTCTTTATATAAATTTGTGGCCTAAAGGTGTACAGAGAGCGCCCTCCAGCTGCAAGTATGAATTGAAAACAGTATCCAGCACTCATAGTGATGACAATAAATATAGAATAAATATTACTCCTCTGTATAGAAATTTGACATAAACATATAAGAATCCATCAATATTTCTCCAAATGTGCATGCTTTTAAGCTAAAAGCCTATATGAAATGCCATAGAGGTAACATAATTGTTCAGACACTTTGCATCACAGAAATACATTATATTTTAATAATAGAATACCATTATTTTAAATTGAGCTGAGACATGATCACAGAGGGTTTTTTCACAGCCTACCTGACTGAAAGGCCTCATTAATATGCAAGTCATTTCAGGTCATTATTATGTGATTCTTTTGTCTTCTCAGGTGTAAATGGACCATTATTCATGCAGATTCACGCCTCCACGCATACTGTGTTTCTTGACAAAAAATGTCTTACAAAAACTAAATCAATATATTATTTTATATGAAGGAGTAGGCAGCATAATTTTTACATAATTCTGAAGCAAAAACTCTAGTCTACAACCTCCAATACCCAGAAGTCTTGTCAATACAGATTTAATATACTTTTTTTGGCTTTATTTCAGTGACTTAAGTTTTTTGTTTTTTTTTCAATAACCACGCATAAACGTTATTCCTTCAAAAATACAAACATGTACATACATGTTCCTCACATATTATTGTAGCCTAGTTTGTGCTGAATACAGTGTAATGACACTTGTGTCATTAATATGTTTATGAACAACTGAAAAAAGCACAAATGTCAGGGCATGTCAAAACTTCTCCAGGCCCCAAATCAGCCTCAGACTCCAGAGGGTTAATTGCTTAATTATCTCATTAACTTTAACTCTGCTTCAGTGTTATTTTAACACTATTTAGAGAGGGACCATATGTACTCTGAGCAGAGTTGATTTAACTCTGGGGATTTTGCTGTGTATGTTTGATTGGCCATTGAGTTCACATGCTCAACACACACGACTGCATGGTCATGAGACTCTGTTAGCGCTGCAGTTCACTCCAACTCACCCTGGATATTATTTAAAAATCTCCTTTTGTAGTCTGAATAAGAAAGAAGAGCATACAGCATTAGAACAACATCAGGGTGAATAGATGATGCATTAATGGTCATTTTAGGGTGAACTATCCCTTTATTTGTTTGAAGTTGCTTTGAGACGATCTATATTGTATAAAGCACTATATAATCTAATGTGACTTGATTTGTGTGTGTGCTCCTCAGTGCTCTATATGTGGTGGATCTGAAGAAGTTCAGGAAGATCGCAGCTGGAGACCGACTGAGAGGCCAGTACCAGGGTCTGAGTCAAGACCCCAACAGCCTGTCCAACCTGGACCAGGTGGGGCGTTCGTTCTTCAACTCTTCTCCTCCATCAGTTCCCACACAGAACAGGCTTTATCAGTGTGATTGATTGATTGTTTCCCTCTCTCAGGATCTGCCCAACAACATGATCCACCAGGTGCCAATCAAGTCACTTCCTCAGGAGTGGCTCTGGTGTGAGACCTGGTGTGATGATGCTTCTAAAAAGAAAGCCAAGACTATAGATTTGGTAGGTCCATTGCTTTCTGCACAACCAAACCTCATGTTTTCAGGGTTTTCATGTCATGTTTGTGGACATTCATTGACACTTTGCATTTGTCTGTCATAGTGCAACAACCCGCAGACAAAAGAGCCGAAGCTGCAGGCGGCTGTGCGTATCGTAGCCGAGTGGAGCGACTATGACCAGGAGCTAAAGAGAATCTACAACAACTTCCTGGGAGAGAAAGAAGAGAGAATCGCCGCACACCGAGATCAGACAACAGAAACAAAACACCCAGGTGAGACCGATCTGTCCACTTCCTTTAGTGTCTTTAGTGTGGACATCATTGAGATGTTGTAATCTGTGAATGGCACTTTCCACGATTATTGTGCAATATAAATTCTTAACAACGTTGTTCGTCAACTTCATGAGGCAAAATTAATTATACAGTACTTTTTTTTTCCCCCTTTCTTTTTTTGCAACCCTGCATGTCTTATAAAATAAATAAAATTAAATAAAATATGTAGAATGTAAACATTGTATTTATTCGACATTTAAGGGTCCACATTGTGTTATTTCTTTGGTTTCACAATTAAAAAATAATGTTGCTTTTGTTTTGATGGGGGAAATCATGTAGGGCCGTTAAACGATTAATCGCGATTAATCGCATACAAAATAAAAGTTTGAGTTTGCCTAATATATGTGGGTGTACTGTGTGTAATTATTATGTATATATAAATACAAACACATTCATCTATATATTTGAGAAATATTTACAAGTATATGTATGTATTTATATTTTTATATAATTATTATATAAATATTTTGTACATAAATAACATATTTCTCTTAAATATATACATTAATTTGTGTGTATTTATATATGCATATTAATTACACACAGTACTCACACATATATTATACAAACTCAAACTTTTATTTTGTATGCGATTAATTGTGATTAATTGTTTAACGGCCCTAAAATTAAAATGACTTAACATTTCAGTAATTCAATTCAGTTTTTCGTTACAATGAATATCTATTCAACATATATACAAATTATGACATTATTTTATATATATAAATAAAATATATTTTATATATAATGCATCTTTCTCTCTTAATTTTGCTCTAATGTATGTTTTCTTTCTCTTTTTTATTGTATTTATATGTTTCTGTGAAGCACTTTGAGATGTAACTTTTAAAGGCGCTATATAAAATAAAGTTTATTATTATTATTATTATTATTATTATACACTATTGTTTAAAAGTTTGGAGTCTGTAAGATTTTTTTAATGTGTTTTGAAAGAAGTTTTGCTCTCTAAAGCTGCATTTATTTTATATAGAAATACATTAACACTTTGAAATATTATTACAATTTTAAATAACTGTGAATTTATAGGAAACTGTAATGATCAAAGCTGAATTTCAGTGTCTTCAGTGTCACATGATCTTTAAGAAATCAATCTAATATGCTGATTTGCTCCTAAAGAAATATTTATGGTTTATTGTGCTGTTTAATATTTTGTGGAAACGTAGAAAGTTCAAAAGAACAGCATTTATTTGACAGACGTGGATGTTTTTACTGTCACTTTTGATCAATTTTAATGCGTTCATGCATTAAAAAAACAAAAACAAATCTCACTGACTCCAAACTTTTGAATGGTAGTGCATAAATATTAAGTTTATCCAACATATCTCTTTATAAATGTAACAGAACAACAATATTTAGCCTCATCGTGGAAAGTGCCAAATCCTTCCTCTAATTATCTGCTTAATTTGCGCCTGTTTCTGCTCTTCTTCCTGTCAGGTGGTGACGCACACATAGAGCTTTGAGCTGACGCTCTGCGACCGAAGGAGAGGGGACTCTGTTCAAAGAGTCGTCTTTTCTTCACCCTTTTTAAACCAAGCCTATCCTCCAGGAATGGGTTGACATTCGTGCTGAACTTGACTTGAACAGAATTAATGCAAAATCCTTTCTTTTGTACCTGAGCGGTTGTGGGGGTTCTGGGTAAACGACGTCTCCTCTTTCCAGGCACTTTTGATGTTTAACCCCCTACAACCGTCCTGCGTTTGCCATAAACAACACCCGTTCCACTCGAGCAAAACGTTCCATAGGGAGTAACTCAAGTGCATGTGTGCAATTTTACTATTAAACAGATTGATAAACGTCCCTCTCAGCTGTAGGATCAGGCACTGACTCGCTCTCATGAAGATGATTATGAAATCCTGAAACATGAGATGCAGACTGGTGTCGAAAGTGCCACGACGACAAAGTGGTGACGCATCACAGTTGAGTTAGTGTCGTCTGTTGATTCTGGTGTTTCCATAATGTTTAAATCGCATCACTCCTCATCAGAAGAGCTTTTAACTCAGGAACAAGCTATTCGGTCGATTTTAGCACAGCTGAAGATTTTTCTGTTCTGCAGAAGGTAAATCTCTGATAAAGCTCCAGTAGTGTTGTGACAGTCTAATGTTGGTTCATGGTTTCTCTTCACATTAAAATGATTCATAATGACATTCAGTTAATGGAAACTGGTTCTTTTAGCCCTGCAGGATTAAATTGATGTTTTTAGAGGATTTCGAGGGGCAAAGAAACACTGAGACACTGCTAGCAGGTGATAATCACAGGTTGTTCGTTTTCTTTTAGAATCACTGGATTTCAGTTCTACACGTCCATTTCTGTGGTGACGCTCTTGTAGGGTTGAGAATGACCACTAGCTTCATACATTTGATCATAATCCAAGGGCTGGGATTTGAGTAATATAGATGTGTTCAGACTTTCTCATCTCTGGTTATCACCTGGAAATGGCCAGCAGATCTCAGAGTCTGTCTGATGTCTGATTTTAACGCTTGTACAGTGCCTTGGTTCTGTTTGAGAGGTGCATACAGTGTCTTGTGGTTTATCTGCTGATCTTTTACTGATTCAAAACTATGATCCTTTGGAATTACTGTAAGATTAATTGTGGGATGACAATGTTTTGTAATAAAAGATGTACCAAATGGAAGCGTTCATTTTTTTTTTTTTACAGCCTGGTGCTAATAATTCAAATATTCAATTATTATTATTTACAGTTTTTTCTTTCTACTTTTGAACTTTAAGAAAAAAGAAAAAAAAAATCCACTCATTGCAATGCATTATTCTACCACATGATGGCAGCACAATCCAGTAGTAAAATTATAGCCATAATGCGGAGAGAGAGAGAGATTTGATTATTATTATTTCCTTGTTTTATATGCTCTGTCTCTGGCTCTTAAAGGTATAGTTCACCCAAAAATTACAATTTTGTCATTTTCTCAGCCTCATGTTGTTCTAAACCTGTATGCATTTCTTTCTTCTGTTGAACACAAAAGCAGATATTTTGAAGAATATGGGTAACCAAAC
Source organism: Megalobrama amblycephala (assembly GCF_018812025.1). NCBI lineage: Eukaryota > Metazoa > Chordata > Actinopteri > Cypriniformes > Xenocyprididae > Megalobrama > Megalobrama amblycephala. Next base: position 45,684,570 of record NC_063060.1, on the reverse strand, counting down.
AGTTTCTGGTCCCCTTTGACTTCCAAAGTATTTTTATTTCTCTACTATGACAGTCAATGGGGAGCAGAAACTAACTGGTCTTCTGTTTTGTTCAACAGATGAGAGAAATTCATACAGGTTTCGAATGACTTGAGGCTGAGTAAATAATTAAACATCCACTAGTTTCATGAAACTTCTATAAAATTTAAGCACAAGCAACCATTTTTTAACCTTTTCTTAGATGTGAAGAAAGATCAGAGAAGTTTTGATAACACTTTACAATAAAGTTCACTTTTTAACATGAACTAACCATGAGCAATACATTTGTTACAGTATTTAATAAAAATACAGCAGTTCATTGTTTGTCCATGTTAGTTCATGATGCATTAACTAATGCTAAATGTTGAAATTAACAGAGATTAATAAATGCTATAGAAGTGCAGTTCATTATTAGTTCATGCTAACTAATGAACCTTATTGTAAAGTGTTACTGAAATTTTCTTAGTTTTCCCAGTCCTATTTGTCTTCTTTTTCAGTGCATTTCCTAATGTTTTTTTTTTCCTCCAAGTTAGTTAACAATGCAGTTATGAAAACAAATTACAGCTCATTTTCCCTTAGTGATCAGTTAAACTCCTCAAACCCTCGTTATTGCACTACAAAAGTGTCATTGACGCTGATCAATGGTTTAATGAATTGTGAAGGGTGTTGAAGGTTCGATTTTTTTTTTATTTTATTTATTTATTTATTTTTCTTCTTCTTCAGCTTTGACACAAACAACAAAGTACGATGGTGTTATTTGGACTAAGTAATACCATGGTTTTGGACATGCAACATGATATTGTTTTAAAATGTACAGAGGAGCTGCACGATTCTAGATAAATTGAGAATCATGAATCACATTTTTTTTTTTTTTTTAAGGGAGTTCACGATTGTCACACGATTCTGAATAGACAACTAAACAAAATGACATGTAATTTACTAGAGGTTCTGACAAAATGTTGATTGCTGCAGTCTATTTAAACATTTTTAATTGATTTGAATGAATGATTCAATGACTCACTCATAAAGAATGAATCAGTGTTTTTTGACTGAATCTCTTGAATGATTCAATGACAGATACATTTTTTAAGTCACTTGTCGACCCCTACTGGTGGAATGTTGTAACTGAAACAATCTTTATTTTAAGCAAGTCAAAGGTGATTTGCTACCGTAGAATCAGTGTTTATATCAACACTATAAACTTTTATCCCATTACTTCTGCGATAATTTGAAATAGATTTAAAAAACAAATAAACAAACAAATGAATGGTTTTTATTCCACAAGGACGCTTTAATCTGAAGTGACAGTAAAAGCAAATGTCACAAAAAACATCAAATGTATCAAATAAATGTTCTTTTGAATGTTATATTGGTGTTCATCAGGTTTCCACAAAAACATTTTAAGCAGCACAACCATTTTCAACATCAGAAATGTTATTTGAGCATCATATCAGAATGATTTCTGAAGGATCATGTGACACTGAAGACTGGAGTAATGATGCTGAAAATTCAGCTTTGATCACAGGAATAAATTACATTTTAAAATATATTAAAATAGTTCTTTTAAATTGTAATAATATTTCACAATATTATTGTTTAAAATCAGTTTTATTGATCAAATCAAAATCCGTTTAGTGTGTGAGAAGTTTTCAGTAGCCTAATTTCAGCGGGGAAATCTCCTGACGAGGAGCATAAAGGGTTAACGTTTCTATTTACAGAGGAAATAAAAAACAAAAAGTTTGTCAATATCAATTGAGAGCAGAGCAGTGGAGCCAGAAAGAGGATCATTTACATGTAGATGATAGTTTTAGCCTGGATCCATTCTTTCTCTCTTTCTCTCTGTCACTTCATAGTTACCATGACAACGCGCATGCCATTTATTTCTGTACATTAGGCGCAGACTGCTCGTCCTCCGCTTTGGCCGCTTTTTTTTCTCCAGACCTCTTTTTAGGAGGATGAATTTGCATCTAGATGAGTTTGTGCTGTCTGTCCTTACCGCACTCCCCGACTCTCTCTCTCTTCCCATGGTTTTATCTTTCTTCCCTCCTTTTGTGACCTTTACTCCGTCACTGTGGTCTCGTTCCTCTCTGCTCGCTGGTCATGGTGATCTCGGTCTGTTGAGGCCTCACGAGAGAGAGAAGTGATGTAGCGGCGTCATATTGGATGAGAGAGAGCGAGACGGACAGAAAATGGCAGCCCTCCTGTTGCTGGGGGAGACTCCGTGTCTCCAAAGCTGAAACAGAGGGAGTCTCTGTCCAGATGGCACTGGTCAGCCGTCCCTTACTCAGCGGGCATATTAAAACGGATCACTGATAGTAATGACCAACACCCACATCTGTTAAGCCACGTCCCTTGTCTGGGTTTCCGGGCATCCCAATGCCTTCTGCCCTTACACTTTGATCTCGGTAACGGCTGTCGGTCTGGGCAGGAGGCTGTCCGTGTGCTGCCTGTACCCATGTCACCCCCGGCCCAGCGGGAGAACAGTTTCAGTAGCATTTTGCCAGCTGGGAGTGGGCCTTTATCTCGTTTGCTGCAGTAAATTCACAGTTTATTGATAAATGTTCAACAGCCCAGTAGTCTGAGCTCATGTGGCACGCACAAATGGAAAGAGATTTGTCAAAAGTGCAAGATCCAATCCGGTTGGCAGGTTATATGCGATTGTGCAGATTTGATCTGTCATAGTGTAAATCAAAACCATTCAAGTGGTTCAGTGTTGTTATTGTTAAGCATAGTTAATTTTGAAATAAAGCTGAAATAAAATATATTAGATGGAAAAACATACACCCAAAAAAACTTAATTGAAAAAGAATGCTTGGCAACTGAAGTACTAAAATTAAAATAAAACAAAAAAAAAAAATTAAAAGCTAAATTGAAATAAAATGATACACACTACACACACAATAAAATTACTAAAACGTAAAATTAAATAGAAAAATATAACCAACAGCCATCAGCAGCAACAATAGCCAGCAGCAACAACGATAACCAGCAGCAGCAACAATAAACAACAGCAGCAACAATGATAACCAGCAGCAGCAACAATAAACAACAGCAGCAACAATGATAACCAGCAGCAGCAACAATAAACAACAGCAACAACAACAATAAACAGCAGTAACAATAAACAGCAGCAGCAACAACGATAACCAGCAGCAGCAACAATAAACAGCAGCAGCAACAATAAACAACAGCAACAACAACAATAAACAGCAGCAGCAACAACGATAACCAGCAGCAGCAACAACAATAAAACAGCAGCAGCAACATTAGCCAGCAGCAGCAACAACAATAGCCATCAGCAGCAGAATCAATAACCTGCAGCAGAATCAATAACCAGCAGCAGCAACAACGATAACCAGCAGCAGCAACAATAACCTGCAGCAGTAGCAATAACCAGCAGCAGCAACAATAACCTGCAGCAGCAACAACAATAGCCAGCAGCAGAATCAATAACCTGCAGCAGCAACAATGATAACCAGCAGCAGCAACAATAACCTGCAGCAGCAGCAATAACCAGCAGCAGAATCAATAACCTGCAGCAGCAGCAATAACCAGCAGCAGCAACAACGATAACCAGCAGCAGCAACAATAACCTGCAGCAGCAGCAATAACCAGCAGCAGCAACATTAGCCAGCAGCAGCAACAATAGCCATCAGCAGCAGAATCAATAACCAGCAGCAGCAACATTAGCCAGCAGCAGCAACAATAGCCATCAGCAGCAGAATCAATAACCTGCAGCAGCAACAATAACCAGCAGCAGCAACAACGATAACCAGCAGCAGCAACAATAACCTGCAGCAGCAGCAATAACCAGCAGCAGCAACAATAACCTGCAGCAGCAGCAATAACCAGCAGCAGCAACAATAACCAGCAGCAACAACGATAACCAGCAGCAGCAACAACAATAACCACCAGCAGCAGCAACAATAGCCATCAGCAGCAGAATCAATAACCAGCAGCAGCAACATTAACCTGCAGCAGCAGCAATAACCAGCAGCAGCAACAATAACCAGCAGCAACAACGATAACCAGCAGCAGCAACAACAATAACCACCAGCAGCAGCAACAATAGCCATCAGCAGCAGAATCAATAACCTGCAGCAGCAGCAATAACCAGCAGCAGCAACAACGATAACCAGCAGCAGCAACAATAACCAGCAGCAGCAGCAATAACCAGCAACAGCAACAATAACCTGCAGCAGCAGCAATAACCAGCAGCAGCAACAACGATAACCAGCAGCAGCAACAATAACCTGCAGCAGCAACAACAATAGCCATCAGCAGCAGAATCAATAACCTGCAGCAGCAGCAATAACCAGCAGCAGCAACAACAATAACCAGCAGCAGCAACAATAACCTGCAGCAGCAGCAATAACCAGCAGCAGAATCAATAACCTGCAGCAGCAGCAATAACCAGCAGCAGCAACAACAATAACCAGCAGCAGCAACAATAACCTGCAGCAGCAGCAATAACCAGCAGCAGAATCAATAACCTGCAGCAGCAGCAATAACCAGCAGCAGCAACAACGATAACCAGCAGCAGCAACAATAACCTGCAGCAGCAGCAATAACCAGCAGCAGCAACATTAGCCAGCAGCAGCAATAACCAGCAGCAGCAACATTAGCCAGCAGCAGCAACATTAGCCAGCAGCAGCAATAACCAGCAGCAGCAACATTAGCCAGCAGCAGCAACAACAATAGCCATCAGCAGCAGAATCAATAACCTGCAGCAGCAGCAATAACCAGCAACAGCAACATTAGCCAGCAGCAGCAATAACCAGCAGCAGCAACATTAGCCAGCAGCAGCAACAACAATAGCCATCAGCAGCAGAATCAATAACCTGCAGCAGCAACAACGATAACCAGCAGCAGCAACAATAACCTGCAGCAGCAGCAATAACCAGCAACAGCAACATTAGCCAGCAGCAGCAATAACCAGCAGCAGCAACATTAGCCAGCAGCAGCAACAACAATATCCATCAGCAGCAGAATCAATAACCTGCAGCAGCAGCAATAACCAGCAGCAGCAACATTAGCCAGCAGCAGCAACAACAATATCCATCAGCAGCAGAATCAATAACCTGCAGCAGCAGCAATAACCAGCAGCAGCAACAACGATAACCAGCAGCAGCAACAATAACCTGCAGCAGCAGCAATAACCAGCAACAGCAACATTAGCCAGCAGCAGCAACAACAATAGCCATCAGCAGCAGAATCAATAACCTGCAGCAGCAACAACGATAACCAGCAGCAGCAACAATAACCAGCAGCAGCAACATTAGCCAGCAGCAGCAACAACAATAGCCATCAGCAGCAGCAACAATAACCAGCAGCAGCAACAACGATAACCAGCAGCAGCAACAACGATAACCTGCAGCACCAACAATAATAGCAGCAGCAGCAACCATAAAAAAAAGAAAACATGGCAACTGAAGTACTAAAATAAAGTAAAACTGACATTTAAAAAGTTAAATTTACATTAAATGATACACACTACACACAATAAAATTACTAAAACGTAAAATTAAAAAGAAAACTATAACCAACAATAAGAGCAGCTGATCTGTTCTGCCAAGACCTTACATATCAACATATCCATTACTATGCATATCCAAACACTCCTAGAGTTTTAATGACAAAACTTTATTTGTAATTCCTTTTAGTTTTAATCATTTTAACACTTTTTTTTGTTTGTTTAGTTCGAATATTTATATTTTATTTCAGCTTCATTTAAATAACAAAATAATTAAAAACTAAAATAAAAGAGTTTTTAGTTATTTTAGTTAACAATAACTGTCAACTAGAAAGGATGTACAAATGTTGCCTTTATGTCTTTCCACACATCCATGAAGTGGGCGAGTGGTCATGCTGATATAAAGAGTATTTCTGAGCTGATGATGCCCATTGTGGAAAATCTTGAGGAGGAAAATGTGTCATCTGATTGCCTTTCATGCCATGACTGTCCTGACCCAGCCCTCCTGTTAAGTCTCTCATCCATACAGGTGCCTTGACCTCTGTTTCTAGCCTTCATCTTCTAGCAGGTGGGGTCAGCAGGTGATGGTACACCCTCCCATAACCTTTCTGTCATTCTCACTTCACAGTTTGCCTCTGTGTTTCCTGTTGTCTTTTCTATCTGCTGGTCAGTTCTCTCAGTAAAAGACTCCTAAAGAACTCCTTCATTTTAAAAGCGGGCTGCTCTTTTTGTTGACGGATATATCCAATCTATACCTGTCTCAAAATGGCATAATGGATGAGCAAACAAGCAAAACAAATCTGAGAATGTTATTTAGCATGCAGCCATGTCCGTTCTGCAGTAATGTGTTGAGCCATTGGGTGGCGCTCTTACTCTACGAGTCACTCACAGCAAACCATCAACGTAAAGATTTAATAGTTATTTGTTCAAAGTGACTCTCAGATACAAAGATGATGGCAGAGGGAACAAAGCGATTGTTTTTACTGCACTTTACTTTTGAGAACATCCATTCAATGTCTTTTAGGAGTACAAATACATTTTCAAATCATTCTCTGCTCTGCATGACATCTTAGACAGGGTGAAGGATGTCTGTGTTGTGTCTTGGTGGCTAATTCACACACGCACCATTTCAAACTTTAAATGTTGATGGATTTTGATGAGTTATTTTCACACTGCCAATAATCTGACAAAACCTAACAAGTTAGTGATCATTGTAGCAGTCTAAATGTTAACCAGACTCTGCTCTGTGTTTAGATCATTAGCCTGAGGTCAGCCAAAGTGTGTCAACAAGAGCACCTATAAATAGTCTATAAAGCTAAGCATTCCCAGCTATAATAAAATATTAGCAATTTATGTGTTGCTTGTTTTTATTATGACATAACATGGCTAATTCTGAGTGTCAGTCAGTTCAGAGAAATGCTTTTTATAACTACGCAGCAGCGGCTAACGGGGTCAACCGTGTTTCCTTGGTTCACACATTTAGTTAGTGATGCGTGTGTCAGCCAGTGAGTGTATATATATATATATACGTGCTGCTCAGTTGATTAGACAGGCCGTATAGTCTATGAGTTTTCACTTGATTAGCCAAGACTAAGAGGTTTTGGTGGCAGAGGTCCCATTTATGATCATCATGAAGCTTTTGGCGTCAGAAGTTAGAACACAGCATGCTGACTGATGACTTCAGGATCTCACTGCTGATTAACCAGGTCTGTGAAGCCTTCCAGAAATCTAGATCTTCCTCATTGATAAAGAGATGATTGCACACCATATTTGCCATTTGCCACGTTCACATTTCCCTACAAAGCATCATAAATTCCTTTAAATGATTTTTTTTTTTTTGCATGTGTTGTTTCAACAGCGAGGAAATACACAGACCCACTCCTCAGACTAAGGTAACGCACCATTTCGTCCTTGCTCAATCAGATTGACTAGATTATTATACGACCCCTCAGTTTTTGACATACAGTGGCTCCAAAAAGTATTTACAACACATTTAATGTTTGCATGCCTTTGCATTCGATAACAAAATGTCAAAACAAATGGCATTTATTTTAAAGAAAGATAGCACAAATACATTTTTCAAGCAAAACACGCTTCATAAAGAAAGTTTGTTCTGAGCACCATCATGCATCATTTGTTTGCAGTTTGATTCAAAGATTTATTAATATAATGCAAACCAAACTCATGCATCTGAAGTGTGCCTTAAAGGGTTAGTTCACTACTGAAAATGAAAGTTCTGTAATGATTTTACTCTCTGTGTGTGTATGTGCACTGATCAATCTTCATATGTGAATAAAAGCCTCAATGTGAAGTGATTGTGTTTGAATTAAACCGCTCAATTCATATGGATTTCTTTTAATATGCACTTTTTAAAGCGACAAGGACTTGGACAGAAATCTCTCAAGTTTCATTAAAAAATATCTTCATTTGTTTTTCAAAGATGAACTAAAGTCTAATGGGATTAGAACGACATGACGGTGAGTAATTCATGACAGAATTTTAATTATTTAGTTCAACTAACCCTTCAAACGCCATTCATTTACACAACAACGGCATTTTGGTGGCCTGGAAATGCAAACTTTTGAAAATGTGTTTCAAAGTGCATATTTTTGAAAACGATACTGTTATCATTTCAATGCAAAAACGTGGATCTGTGAAAACGTTGACGGCATGCACATGCATATTACTTTTTTAGTCTGTAGGCATGTGCGTTTGGTGAAATATTGTGTATGTGCGCAAGCGTGTAGTCTTCCTTTTCAAAGTGACATCGCCATCTACTGGCCTGGCACGCATAACACAGCGTTTTTAGTCATTTTCGCGGATCATCTATACAAAGAAAGAACTTCCATTTTGTTTTACATCATTGTCATGTAAATGTACCCTAAATTATCCTCAGGGCCACTATGTCAATATTTTTTTAGGTCTGATGCGATGATATGTATATGATATGATACATTTAAAGAACACAAATTCTACACAAAAACAAAGACACAATTACCTATAGATCGTTTGATTCAGATGTCCACAGAGCACAAGTTCATGTCACATTTTTATCAAATGTTTTTATTGTGCGTGTGAAAAATCAAAGGCATGGCAGGGGTTCCTCAGCGTGATTCCTATTGTCAGTCTGTGACGAAGGTACAGAAAAGGATGTTGTAAATGCATCTGGCGTAAAAACCAGATTAAAACTAGAGAGAAAATCTGATTAGCATTGATTGACATCCTCTAAGAAGTGACAAGCGTCACTTAACAGTGGGTAAGGAGGCTGTGGCGTGGGATGTGTTTTGCAACCTCACGCCCAGCAGGTGATTGGCAACACTGCATCTGACTGACCTTCAGCAGGTGTTGAAAGAATAAAGAGGTTTGCGCGAACACGTCTACCGCACACACAGGCCCTCTATCCTCCGGTGTCCTGCCCGAAGCACGGTCAATACTGATAACTCAGCCCTGAGCTTGTGTTTGCACGCTTTCCCTGCCCTTGATCCCCTGCGTCCTCCCTGGTGAGTGTACTGGCTGTCCTGCTCTCGCTCCAGAACGGAGGATCCGGGGCCTCGGCCTAATGACTCCATCCAGCTTTGTCGGCACAACAGCGTTATAAGTACTCCGATGAAATATGGACAACATCCCGACTCTGAGGAGAGATGAATTGAAATATCTTTTATTTCCCCACCACAGCGCAGTGAGGGTTAAAAACAGGAGGTTTAGATGAATTAATCATGTCTGCAATGAAAACCGTATTATCAGTGAACCTGTCAGTGTCTTTGTGGAAACGTGCAATCATATCAATTTTTTATTGTTTTTCTTAGAAGAGACAAAATCAGAAAAAAAAAAAATATTGATATATACTGAGATATGCCTTGTGGGTAACACTAGTAAGTATGCAGTACTATTCGTTTATAGTTAATTCCTAGTTAATATCTTGCAGATATTAGCAGGCTATATACAAATAGTGAGTTCTTCATTGTTACTGTAATTAACACATTTATTATTGTTTAATTAGCTCATATGTAAAGAGTTAGATAATGTTTTGTATTAGCTTGTAGTAAAGGAATTGTTAATTGGTTATTAGGAGTAAATAGTTCTCACTTTATATTTGGTCATGCAATATGTCATTAATATCTGAAGTGCCTTAAACCTACCTTTATTAGACATTAATTACATTATATACAGTATATATTTAATCAATCACGCAATTCTGACTTTATAACTTGCAATTTTGACTTTATATGACAAATCTGACTTTATGTCTCACAATTCTGACTTTAAAACTCGCAATTCTGAGAAAAAACTCAGAATTGTGAGATAAAAAGTAACAATTAACTTTTCTTTTTTTTTTTTTTCTTTTTTTTCTCATGGCGGAAACAAGCTTCCATAGTAGTGGGACTCATTAGTAGCATTATGTGGATTATTTTAAGTAGGCATAGTTTGTAGGGCGCTGGATTGGTTTTTCAGCACAACTTGAGACAATGAGATCTCATCTAAAACCTTAGAAGAGTTGCATTGTAGTGCATTTTTTAAAAATATATTTCTCCATTTAACCTTAATTGAGATATCACCACAATTCAGATATCATTTGCATCCTCTTAATTTATCCCAGAATCATGCTTTTGTTATATAACGCCATAAAGAGCTTCCGTCTGCTGAAGAGATGCAGGTTAACAGGTGTGTGGAGCTCAGGAAAAAGTGAAATTTGGCAGGACATGAAAGGGAAAATGGAATCAGACTGGTGATGCGGTGGCAGACAGAGGAGGAAGTGTACGAGGGCATGAAACATGCATTTCTTGCCTACCCTTAGATGCTAAATGAAAGCACACGACTCATATAAAGACGGAAAATCAGTACTAATGGCCTATTTCACAGGTTTTTCTCAGCCTGGGTTTGTATCTGTCTGTAAGAGTCAATCCCAGGCATATTTTGAAATATAATTATTTACACAGTTACTGTCAACTTGTTTTCATGACAAATTCATTTAAACATATACTAAATAATTAAGACATCACTTACAGGTAAAGTAAATAATGAATATATAAACTAATATAGTGCATATATTTAGTGAAAGAGTTCTCTAGTGAACTAGCATGCTGCGGACACTAAATGACTTGCCTGAGGTAAATGTAATGCTACATGAGATATTATTCTCAAGCTGTTTTATTGATGTCTTTCCATGGTTGAAACACTGGTTTTGAGATTATGTGTAAACATATCAATGCTTTTCTGCGCTTTTTCCTGTTGTGGCGGTTAGCAAACAGTGTTGCATTACCACGTGTGCCCCCTTCTGGATTGGAGTGTGGATCACCTGTGACTGAATGTATTCATCGTCTGACTGTATGAACCAAACCGTGACGGTTCAGGACGAATCCATGTACCGTTACACCCCTATTTCCCAAGTATAAATCTAACCCCTTTTTGCAAAGGTCAAGCCATGGCAGAAGACCTCATCCGTCCCTCAGATCAACCAGACATCAAACTACCAGCTATCAGCCACCTCCACGGACACACTTCTTGCTTTCATGTCCATCACAGCTTTGAGAAAATCTTCTGAAATCATTAGGAGGAGCACAGGAATCAGAAGGTGGAGGTGAAGCTGAGACCCGTCCATCTGTTCTGTGAAGCCCACAGTTTATTCTTCCCGGTGAAATGTCTCACTTCCTTCCATCACAGTTTGTACCGATAATAACTTCACAAGCTTGATGGATTAAAAGACCATTTTTATAGGTTTTAGTGTACAAAACTCCTTTAGTTCAGTGCCGGTTCGCTTATGATTTATGTTGGAATGATGACAATAATAATACCAGTGTTTTTGCACAAAACATAAATCTAAAATACCCGTTAAGAGGACTAACACTCTGTCCTTGCCAGCGCAAAGAATCATTTTGAAATGGAAATGAGCATATGGATATTTCGTCATGGCTCTTGTCAAGGTGGAGACGCCTTTCGCAATGCCTTTTAGAGAATCATTGGCACTTTAAGGTTGCTTTTATGCATTAGAGAAGGATTTATGACTATATGCGTGCAAGCGTTGGCCAGTAGGCTAATAGAGTTATTGACACCCCTCCGTATGGCCACACTCTTTCAAGCGGCCATCAATCCATCCATCACTCCCCTTTAAAAAGGGATTTAGACAACCCGATGCATTTCATTAAGACTTGAAATTACTTTTGAAAACAGGGAGATAAATAAAGCCAGTCATGAAAGCAAATGCTAAGCAGACACTTTGAAGGCGAGAGGAAACACTTAAATCATCGTAATGCCGCACCAAAAAAAAAAAAAAAAAAAAAAGCAAGAGCGAGAAATATCCATTAGGTAAAACAAAATGAAAATGTGATTAGAGAAGTGTTCCTAAGCTGTAACACCTCACTCTTCATCAGGCTAAGAGACGTCCACGAGCGTCAACCAATCAATGCGGTTACCAATACTCACACATAGACAGAAACAGTGAAAGCACAGAGATTCAGTCCGTCATTCTCACACAGGCATGTATAGAAACCTGTTTCTCATCACTGTAAAAAGTAATACGCTCTATCTACAAATAGAATTGAGTTAGAATTAATCAAATGAATTCCTTAAATGTCAACCATTAAAAATGAGTACAATTTAAACAAAAATACCTGAATAACAGACAGACGTCAAAGATGAATAAGACACCTGATGATAACAAGCAGAATCACTGAAGAAACGAGAAGCACACGGATTAACAGAGTTTAAGATGTTGATGTTGATTGCATTGAACATATTTGGTCACCGTTATGGTGATCAGTGTTTTATTTAGTTTGCAGGTGTATACAATACATCCCATGGGAGAGGAGAGAATGTTCCCCTCAATGTTTGAAAAATATCAGATTGTCAAATAATATTGTAAAGCACAGCATTGTGTTTGATTTCTATTCTTCTATTCTTCCCACAAGAAAGAATACTTACAAATGAGATCTCTTTAATATCTGTTTCTGCCATTCAACGAGAACAAACAGAATCTTTTGCTTAATATTCCTGCCTCTTCTAAGCAAAATTTCAGGTCAGGCATCTTGTTATTGGTTGTGTGATTGCATCAAATTACAGCTGTAATGAAAGATCTCATTGAGGTTGTGATTCGGGTCTTATATTTATTGTTGTTTGTTTTTTTTTTGTTTTTTTAATGGTCTTCATAAACAGCAAGAGAAAAACACACTTGTAATCTAATGCTTTGTCTCAATGTGTGATTCTGTAATTATGGAAAGAGTAAATAATTAGAAAACAATACATAATTCATTGTTGACTCAGATTCATTAGTTGGAATCACATTAATGAATGTTTCATAAATGGATGGATCTCATTTGGAAGGTGGGGAGAAGTTTTGCGGGGCTGGTTTTTGCTAAAAGCGCATGAAGTTCCGTTCAGGATGAATATGCAGATGAGCCGAGCAGCCGTTCAACCAGGAACAAACCAACTGGGAGCTCCAAACAGCCCTGCTGTGAGGTATGGAGATGAGAAGTCAAGAGTTTAATTCATATTTGCTTTCCAAACAAATCGCACAAGAAAAACTGTGAATCCTTAAGGGTGCCATGAAGTTACTGTTTGCTTCCCTTTCCGACTTTCCAAATGTAGTCTTGTGAAGCCAGAACTTTTTCCATGTTTATTCAAAATATTGTCTTAACCAGCCATGAGGAAGACAGCGAAGGCTATAAAAGGATCATTGAGCAGTAGGGGAGAGTGGGGTAAGATGAGCCATTTTTTACTTATACGGTCCTCAGAATACATCTATGACAAAGGGCTCTAAAAATATGGCTTCTTATAAAAAAAAGTGTTCCTGTGGCTCAATTTACCCCATGTTAGGGGTAAGTTGATCCGAGTCAGTGGGTAAATTACACCATCTGGGTGTAAACTGACCATCTCACTGAATCTGAGTCAAACCCATGTGAAAAAGACTAAATTGAGTTTGTTGAGTAAAATTAAATTCGAATGAATAAATGTCACTGAAACTAATTGAAATTTTAGTCAAAAGGTTCTTAGCATGGTAGTTTTTCTGCAATGTCGACCATGTTAGAACATTAAGGACTACATGTGGAAAGATATATTTGATTAAGCATCTTCTAGTTCGTATCAGATAAGGATTTGGTGTGCTTGTACACTTCCTATCAAATAAACTTGGAAAAAAAACAGTTGTGTAATATTACATTGAAATCATACCAGTTTATACAGAGATTTAATTTAACTTCAGTTCCTTATGGTGGGGCAAGTTCAAATGCTGGCTCAATTTACCCCAAAGCATGGATGGATGGATGGATGGATGGATGGATGGATGGATAAAAGGTAAGTGGATGGATGGATGGATGGATGGATGATGGATGGATGGATGGATGGATGGATGGATGGATGGATGGATGGATGGATGATGGATGGATGGATGGATGGATGGATGGATGGATGGATGGATGGATGGATAAAAGGTAAGTGGATGGATGGATGTTGGATAATAGGTAGGTGGATGGATGGATGGATGGATGGATGGATGGATGGATAAAAGGTAAGTGGATGGATGGATGGATGGATGAAAGGTAGGTGATGGATGATGGATGGATGGATGGATGGATGGATGGATGAAAGGTGGATGGATGGATGGATGGATGGATAAAAGGTGGATGGATGGATGGATGGATGGATGGATGGATGGATGGATGAAAGGTGGATGGATGGATGGATGGATGGATGGATGGATGGATAAAAGGTAAGTGGATGGATGGATGGATGGATGGATGAAAGGTAGGTGATGGATGATGGATGGATGGATGGATGGATGGATGGATGGATGGATGGATGGATGAAAGGTGGATGGATGGATGGATGGATAAAAGGTAAGTGGATGGATGGATGTTGGATAATAGGTAGGTGGATGGATGGATGGATGGATGGATAAAAGGTGGATGGATGGATGGATGGATGGATGGATGGATGAAAGGTGGATGGATGGATGGATGGATGGATGAAAGGTAAGTGGATGGATGGATGGATGAAAGGTAGATGGATGGATGATGGATGGATGAAAGGTAAGTGGATGGATGGATGGATGAAAGGTAGATGGATGGATGATGGATGGATGAAAGGTAAGTGGATGGATGGATGGATGAAAGGTAGATGGATGGATGGATGGATAGATGAAAGGTAGATGGATGGATGGATGGATGGATGGATGGATGGATGAAAGGTAAGTATGTTTCAGAGGCTGTAGGTCAATTTTCTCACAGTTTTCTTGAACATCAGACTTGTTATCAAGAGGTCTTGAGTAACTCATGTTGTGAGAGTTGGGAAATAAACGAGTCCTTTATGGGTCTTTTTCCTCAGTGAATAATTTGGGCCAACTTTACATATGAGACGAGTATTTATTTATTTATTTATTTACTCCTCTTCTCTAGTGTGTCATGTGCCTGTAATGTTTCACTCAGGAAATTCCGCCGCCGTTATCGGAGTCTCACAGGAACTGTGTAATCAATGCCGTCCCTCTGTTCCCATTCCTCCAGCATTGTGCAGCCCGCCTGCGGAAATCAGGCGACACATGGTTTACATGCAGAAGGTGTCATTCAGTCTATTCAGAAGCAGATGGGCAGCACTGACCCCAGAGCGCTTGTTTACCTTGCTTAAATAGTTTTGTCTTCTGCTCAGAACAGGCCCGATACCTTCTCCATGGTTTCACTGTCAGAATGTGTTAATTAGTCTATATTAGAGTGTGTGTCTCTGTAAAAACACTGAATGAAAAGACAGTTGGTAAACTCCCAAATGAGCATCTGGCTTCTACAGTTTACAAACTAGATGAGTGAATTAATTTAGGCACTGTGTTTTCAAAATTCACTTAATTGCTTGAATAACATGCATTCCACAAGCTTGATGGGAGGATGAATACATCGATGACGCTTTGATCCTTCAGTTGGAGCGAGTAATTGCTACAAATTTAAATGGATTAAATTGCAAAAGTTTGACTGCAAAACTTTTGAAGCACAACATCATGTGCTAAATATACTAAACCTTTTTTCTGTAATTAAATATATAATGTTGTTAATTGAAAATTTTGTTCTTCTTTTTTTTTATCGAGTGAGATCAGTGTTGGGGGAACTTTTATTTAAAGTAGTTCAAGTAGTTGAAAATAACAGAGTTCAGCAAATTCAGAATTGGAAAATTAGCTGGATTCCATCCATCTATCCATCCATCATCCATCCATCCATCCGTCCATTCGTCCGTCCATCCACCCATCTACCATCCATCCATCCATCCATCCATCATCCATCCATCCATCCATCCGTCCATCCACCCATCTACCATCCATCCATCCATCATCCATCCATCCATCCATCCATCATCCATCCATCCATCCATCCATCCATCCATCCATCCATCCATCCATCCATCCATCCATCCATCCATCCATCCATCCATCCATCCATCCATCCATCCATCCATCCATCCATCCATCCATCCATCCATCCATCCATCCATCCATCCATCCATCCATCATCCATCCATCTACCCATCTACCATCCATCCATCCATCTACCATCCATCTACCATCCATCCATCCATCCATCCATCTACCCATCTACCATCCATCCATCCATCCATCCATCCATCTACCCATCCATCCATCCATCCATCCATCCATCCATCCATCCATCCATCCATCCATCTACCCATCTACTATCTGTCCGTCCATCCATCCATCCATCCATCCATCCATCCATCCATCCATCCATCCATCTACCCATCTACCATCCATCCATCCATCCATCCATCCATCCATCCATCTACCATCTACCCATCTACTATCCGTCCGTCCATCCATCTACCCATCTACCATCCATCCATCCATCCATCCATCCATCTACCATCTACCCATCTACTATCCGTCCGTCCATCCATCTACCCATCTACCATCCATCCATCCATCCATCCATCTACCCATCTACTATCCGTCTATCCATCCGTCCATCCATCTACCAATCTACCATCCATCCATCCATCCATCCTAGTTAGCTCTACTTTTATCCAGTGAACAGCATCAGGTCATCAGAATGTGCTGCTACAGATTCGTAACAACAGCTCTGAAGAAAAGGCGAGTCATTTGAAATGATTCAGAGTGCATTATTTCAGAGAAATCATTTGTTAAAGAAGTCCCTAAATGGTGAAGGTAATTCTCTGAGGTCATTTTTGGATTCGTACACCGGACTCAGAGCCAAGGTCCATATCAGCGTTCAGGAGCTCATGGCTTAATTTACAACACTGCTACTCAGACCAAGCTGTTAATTTTCCTCATTTTATATTTCCAATTAGGCGAGCTGGAGACGGGAATGATTGCCCCCGTCTCTCTACCCTTTACCTTCAGATCTGAGAATTAGAGAAGAAATGATTCAACGGGGCCATGCGAGATCACACGCGGACGGTAAATGACAGTCTGAACGTTTGCTTGAATGATTAGGTGACAAGAGCCGGCCGAGAGTCCAGGTTCAGTGACAGATGCAGACGTCGGAAATTACCTCAAGATGAACCAATCCCTCCGTCTTCCCTTCCTTTTCAAGGTTACAGCACCTCAGCTTCAGATCGGTATGTGTTGACCTCCACATCTCCTCTGCATCTCTCATCAGAAAGCATTCGGTGTGTGCTGTAAGCTATTTCGTTGGCTCCAGGGAGATTGTGGACAAAGCTTACCGTATATGTATGGATGCTGGGATATTGTAGGGATCCTATTGATTGCATGTAGATATTCATGAGTTACCTGCTTCCCGCTTGAGCTCGATCTTACATTTCTGCAATATTCTATGGACAAATGAATAATGATCGAATGCCAGAGATACAGCATGGATTTATCACACAAATGAGGCCTATTATGGATTCTAGTCATGCGGATAACACTTGTTAGAGGGGTGAATCTAACTACGAGGCAGATTTGCTGAGAGCATATTTCCTTTCTAATACTTTTCATATTATATGCTATTTGCATCTGAAAAACAGGAAGCCATTTTTCAATTTCACTAAAGGAAGATGAACGTACCAGTTCTATTAGTAGAATAGGTTTATTGTTTGACATAATAAAGTGGATTCATTTTATTCGCCTATCTCACTTTCAGTTTTTCTCTCTCTCTAGAGAAACTACATCAAGTTCAGCGGCTCGTCTCTTGACCTTGGCTGTCTTGACCAGGCTGTAATATTTGATTCGGGGGACCGTAGAATGGGACAGGCTAATCTAAATGAAATGAGCCAGGATTTTTCACAGTTTTATCCCAGGCTGAGAGAAATACGAGGCTCTTCTCCTGCGCCTTCTCCAACACAAATAAAGGGCTTGTAAAGAGCCAAATCACAAACACTTTGCATCCTCAATGAATGCTTGATTACCAAGAATCTGCACATAACGTGCTCTTTAAAAATTACTCATTGTGAAGAACACTATAGCTAATGACTTTATGCAGAGTGAATGACTTATTTGTGTGGTTTTGATTGATTTTGATTTGTTAAGATGAGTACTCTGGTACAAGAAATTTGGTTGATCGTTATGAGATTTGTAGTATTTTGATACCCAGCACTAGATAGATAAATAATAGAATTAGTTACCTTTGGCCTGCTGCAAAAGCAAACATAATCAAGTTCCCTCTGCTGCTTCGAGTGAAATGACACTTTTTTCCGCTTTCAGAGTGACATTATTATGTGATTATGTAATTATACAGTTGTTTTTTAAGGTCAGTCCAATTACATTGCAGAATAAAAGTTATGTGACGCTTTGAAACGACTGCTTCTAACAACTGCTGGAGCTGCAGAACATGGGCAAAAACAGGCAAATTCACACAATGAAGATGTAAGTTACGCAACGCTCTCATAAAACAAGTGTGTGTCTGTCTCATGAGTAGAATTAAGCTCTTTAAACCCTTGTGCTTGTGAGCAATAAAGTCCTCAGGTTTTGAGACAAATTTCAGACATTTTCAATCATTCATCATTCTGTTATAAGTAATGAAGGAGCACTTAAAATGGGAATTGAATAAATCAAAAAGGTAATATTACGAACATTTTTCAATACAGTGAAGATGTCAACACTGATACAGGGGCCAGTAGTTCAAAAGTCATCTGATCAGATTTCGGCTATCGGATTGGATCAAATCTTGTAAATGGGTTGTTCAAACGAAAAAAGGATTCTTACATTAGATCACACAATCCAATCTTGGTTTTGATCTGGATTAAGTCGTCAGTTTGTGTTGTTCAAAACTTTTTAGTAAGATTGGGATACGTTTGATCCTCTGATTTGATTTTTGCTCTTGATTAGTTTAACTGTTGAAGTAATAAATTAGAAGTAGACTTCCTATTAAGCCTTTCAGCCTACAGTAAAGTAATAAATAAATAAAATAATCCCCAAACAGCTGAAAATATCAAATATATTTAAAAAATTTTTATCACTATTTGTAAACAGTGATAAAAGTGTTTGTAAACAGTCAAAAGTTCTCCGCGAGCGAACGGGAGTTTCTTGGCTGAACGCTACACAAAACTTTTCTGAGAGAATGCAAAAATATATTCCTCATCTAATATTGTTTTCCATCACCGTGTCCCTTTAAGGGCTCCGTAGAGCACTAGTAATACAGATTTGGCAATCTGAAAATGTGTGTATCTGGATCAGAGTGATTTTGCTTTGAAAAACCGGCACAAAATAAGATAGATTACCTAATACTGAATAGCAAAAAATGGGATTTCCAAATCCAGATCAATCTGATCCAGATTAAATTTTTTGAACAACTGACACAGATGATTTAGATCCAGAACCTTTCGTTACAAAACGTTTGCCATATTTCAACATGAACTCATGAGTATTTGTATGTATTTAATGTAAAGTGTGGTTTTACTGACGTCTACATACATGCTAAAACATTTTATTTTCCTTCCACAAAACTGTATTGTCTTTAAGTTTAACCCTTAAATGCATGACTGTTTCGCCAATCATTCTTACATATTCGGGTCTTTATCGACCCGGATCTATATCTAACATGGAAGAATCTCTACCTGTCGTGATAATATAAAACTCCTCTGATATTAGAGTAACAATTACAGAAGAATAAAATAAAGCATATTTTGTTACGTTTTGGAGCTTGAAAGGGCTCAGTTTGAGCAGATGTTTTATGCCATCATCACTGTCCTCGTCAGAGATCATTTCCCAGTAAATTCAGCAAATAATGGGCTAGTTTTATGTTTGAGGTCACGAATATGAGCCCATTTGCGATCTCAAACATATTCTCAGAACTATATAATTTTCAACATCTTCAAAATCAATATTTCGATCGCTAATAGCTTCACCAGATCCATCCAGTAAGAGTTACAGTCATGTTTGATTGCGTTCAATACTTGCTCTGCAGTAAATCGCTGAGCCATTTCATGTTTTTCGTCTAAATGAGTCGTCACTTCATCATTGTGTATCAGACATTGCCACCTTGTGGAATAAAGGTGAATTTCACTTATTCCGTCATCTAAGATTCAATTATTGTTGTGCAGAAAAAATATATGTACACTCATACACACCTCGGGTCGTTGGTGACCCTATACAATTTTTACAAAAAATTAATACAAAAATAGGCATTCTTTTATAATTTTATGATTTTTTTCTTGTTATATTCTTTATAATTAATTGATTGAGGAATACCAAGAAGGTTGATGTCTAACTTTAAAAAATGAACAAGGAGGAGGGTAGTGAATGACGTCCGGGTCACTAAAGACCCGAGGTATGCATTTAAGGGTTAAATAGTCTGCTTTAACTTAAGCATATATTTACCCATATTGTATCAGCACTGTCAATCAGTTTTTGGCAGTTGTCTTGTTACAAAAAGCAAAGTTATTGCAATCAGCAAAGCTATTTTAATGATAAAGTGGTTATTTGCAAGTCATGTGTCTAGTATTTTCAGCCACTGTTTAGAATGAGAACTAGTGTAGTGCTAATGTGAACGAATCGCTCTTTTGAAATAGTCAAACAGGTTGGTAAAACAGTCTGATTTCCTTTAGATTGACAAGTCCAAGTGCAATCATGCAAAATTATAATTTATTTTAGAAATCAATCAGCATGTCTTTGGATTATTCTGTATGTTCTCTGAAAGCTATAACAAATCCTAAAATCAGGCTCTCTTATGCAGAGAAGGATTATGCGTACATGCCACTTAATCTACAATTCCCTGCAATTTATACAAAATTTAACCATAATGAAATGAAATACAGAAAAAACATACTATAAAAGCAGTTACTTTATACTTTAAAATCAAAGAAATTTTCATGAAATAGTGTTGACAGAAACAAAATAAGGCAATTCTGAAAAATATATATCCACATGAGGGTTATTCGTGTCAGTGCTTGTGTTTCATCACTTCGAGATTTTCCCTGGAATCCTTCATTTCTGGTTGCAGCATCACTTTAGAAAGCCTGTTGCATTTTTATAGCCTCTTGCTTCCATGTACTTTACATAAAATAATAACACACACGTGTGACCTCGGCTGAACCCTGTCCCTCTGAAGGGTCATTTATGTGCTCATTAGTTCAGAACAGAGCTCTGCGTCCTCATATGAAGGACCACGGACCCGCCACATGATAAAAATAATCACTTTGAACATGCAGATAAGGTAGTGTTGATTCTTTATTAAACATATTTTTTAGTCTTGTCTTGGATCTTCATGCAGAGCCTCCTGGATAACCGAGAGATGGTTAAAGTGGCTGTAGAGCGATGTGTTGCCTTCCAAAACACGCTTGTTACCAGACCAGTTCGAATCCTATGAGGCGGTTATATACGAGCCACTGGCTGTTTGTCTCAGAACGATATAATTGACATTCTGAATGGCTAATGATACTATATTAGTTGCAGATTGCACTCACATTCTGTCTGTCATGAAGGAATCTATTATAATAGTATTAGTGTAGTAAAGTAGTCTGCTTCATTGAAAAAATACTCAGGGAAGCCTGTTTATAAGAAATCAACTTGGCAGTGACAAGCACAGATTTCTTTCTCCTTCCACTCAGTGGATTGAAACGGTTTGAGAAATAGCTTTCTCTCTGTAGAGATGTCTATGCCGTCGTCTTATCCATCAGATTTGTTAGCTCTCATTTTGGCGTTCATCCTAATTCTGTTTCAGTGTTTTCAGGATATGAATCAGCTCATTGTTTTCCTTCATTACTTATTGAATCATCTGAAATGGATAGTTCACCTAAAAAAGAGAGATTCTGTCATCGTTTTCTCACTCTCATGTCACTTCATACTCGTGTGTTTTCCTTTCTTCTATTGAACTCATAAGGAGATTTTAAAGGGAAAGTTCACACAAGAATGAAAATTATCCCATGACTTACTCACCCTCAAGCCATCCTAGGTGTATATGACTATCTTCTCTCAGACGAACACAGTTGGAGTTATATTAAAAATATCCTGGCTCTTCATTATAATGGGAGTGAATGGGGGGAGGCGTTTTGAAGCCCAAAAAAGTGCATCCATCCATCATAAAAGTAATCCATACGACTCCAGGGGAGACCTTCTGAAGCGAAGCGATGGGCTTTTGTAAGCAAAATATCCATATTTGCAACTTTATAACACCCTGGAGTCGTATGGATTACTTTTATGATGGATGGATGCACTTTTTTGGGCTTCAAAATCTCAACCCCCATTCACTCCCATTATAAAGCTCGGAAGAGCCAGGATATTTTTTAATATAACTCCGACTGTGTTCGTCTGAGAGAAGATTAGTCATATACATCTAGGATGGCTTGAGGGTGAGTAAATCATGGGATTATTTTAATTTTTGGGAGAACTATCCCTTTAAGCAGGATACAGTCTTAAAATAATCTTAAGGGGCCAATCGTTCAAAAAGTTTAATCTGGATCAGAATGATCTGGATTTGGAAATCCCATGTTTTGCTATCCAGGATCAGGTAATCCATCTACTTTTGTGCTGGTTTTTCAAGGAAAAATTGGACTGGATCACCATGATCCAGATACACACTTTTCCAGATTACCAAATCTGGATTACCAATGCTATGGAGCCCCTAAAGGGACATGATGATAGAGAGAATATGGGTTTTGAATTAAATATAATATTTTTGTTGGATATTTACAGGGATTGTTTTATGGCACAAAAATCTTTTTTACTTTACAGTAGGTTACCGAAAGGCTAAATATGTAGGTTAATGTCTACTTCTAATTTATTTAACAGTTAAACTAATCAAGAGCAAAATAAAAAAAATGTGTATGTATATTACATGATGTATATTAAATGTTGTATTTTTTGACCAGTTTTAAAGTTTTATTACATTTTCCTCCTGGAATCCACCTTGAAATCCTACCCCCTGTTGGGATCAGGATAATCCTGCTTTTTTGGATCAAAGTTATCCAAATCCTACTGACAAGTTTTGAACAACACAAACTGAATGTTTGATCCAGATGATTCCGTGATCTAATCTGATTTCAGAATCCCTTTTTCCTTTTGAACAACCCATTTTCAAGATTTGATCCAATCCAATGGCCGAAATCCGGTCAGATTACTTTTGAACAAGTGTACTCAACTGTGCTATTTTGAGACACCTTGCAATATGAACTAAAATGTGCTTTTAATATACTATCTCTGTATTTAAAAAAATTATTTAGATACTACTTGTAGTACACTATGGGTTCAAATGTAATATAAGTAGTATCTAAATACATTTTTTAAATACAGAGATAGTATATTAAAAACACATTTTAGTTCATGAAGATGAAAGAAGTACTAAAGTCTTAAGAAGTACTAAAGAAGAATTTTAAGTACAAAATTAGTGCACAAAAACAGAGTACTTTAAGTATATTATAGAAATGTACTTTTTTTTTCACCTGGGATGTCCTAATATGTTCATATAGACTTCAAACCAGTGGTCTCCTTTATAAAATGTGCATATGCACAGTTCGTATGCTAGGAATCAGAGTTGACGTGACAAGAGTAAGGCGAGATGACTGACAAGACCATGGCGGAGGATTCGTTGCACAACAGAGCTTAAGCATCTGATAAATGTCTTATCTTGATGTGGATGAGCTGGATGGGATTGAAGCGACCATCATTAACTGAATTAAATGGTTTTTATTTCTATAAAAATCTAAACGAAAGTGGAGGCGTGATGTACATGTAGCGGTGACATATTAATTTCACCCTCACACTTATGATACACCTTTTTGGTGGCGCTTGAGGACCTCTGGCCGTCATTTAATTTCATTTTATGCAAAAGAGAGTTTCAACATCTGCTAAACAGATGTTCATTTTTATGCCTTTAAAATCTTCCTACATTAGAAACGGCCTACTTTGTCAGCTGTCCCCTGTCGTTATCAGCACTCTGATGCCTGATCAAATACAAATCCATCAAATTTAGTGTCTGAATATCTGTCTTCCACTATGTTGAAGGTTACGGTATTCTTGCATTGCTATTCCGGGGCTGTGATTGCACCATGCAGCAAGGTAGAGGGAACGTCCCAGAGGAGCGCAAGAGGCCTTCTTACTCCCGTTCTCCATTCAATTAGCACTAACTCACTTTGACTTTGAAGAAAAAACAACAATTGATCTGTGCATCAGCGGCCCGGTGAGAGAGAGCAAAGATTCCTGGAGGAGGGCAACGACTCGCTGAGACAGATCAAAGCCCAGCCGGGTAAGTGATCACAACTTCTTCCTAATCAGGAGAAATACAACAGCTGTAGCATTGTATTTTCTTAAACTGCTCCTTGAATCTTCTCCAACCGCCTCCTAAATTCAACTTGGATTACTCTAAAATGTGAGATATTTGGATGTAGAGATTGCAGAACCACAAAAGTTGGGTTTCTCATTAAAGTTTCTTTCCATCACTGCAGTAACTCTGCACCATTTTGTTTGCATATTGATTTTTCTTCAGATCTATAGAGAAAGTCTGAGTTATTGCTTATGTACGCATCTAATGTGTTTGCTCTCCCATTTATGTGCTTGTCAAAAGTTAAGTGAACCAGAGAAAAGCTTTTGTTTGGCATGCTCAATAAGACCAGCGTGACATCGAGCGACTTTAAAATGTAACTCTCATACTTGGCAGGCATCCACTGTATTGCTGTAAAACTCATTTTAAGATTACTTACTGTAAGAGGAATCTGTTAATCTGATGAGCAAGAAAAGGCATTTGGAAGCCGTCATTCCTCACTCAAAAAGATTTTTAGCAATTATAACACTGCTCAGCACAACAAATGAACCATATATGTAATATAATACAGTGTTATGGAGCAGACCTGGGCGCAGTTGCTTGTGTTTGTATTTATTCTCCATCATTAGTGAGATGTATTCTCTGTGCCTGACAATTATTTATGCCGTGTGTTTGCTAAAGCAGGATAAGGGTGGGCTTTTATATACAGCTCGGCGTCTCTTTACGAGGATTGCTCTGTGTGGATTATGCCATCGCACAAACGTAAAAGAAAAGCACACGGGAATCCAGACGGATGACATTCAATTGTCATTCAGTTTTTGATCAATTGGACACTCAAAGGTTGCTTTTCATTAATATGAACAGTTTTTAAAAAGAACTAGCCATGTTGATGAACGCTGATGATACGGAAGTCAATGGGAACCAAAAAAATATCTTTTGTGTGCGTGTGTGTTCTGCAGAAGGAACAAATGCATACAGCTTTGGAAGGATATTAAGGTGAGTAAATGATGCATTTAATGCATTTTTTTAATGCAAACAGATTTTCTTTCTTTTTCCCCCTCAAATAATATACTGCAACTCCTGGTGCACAAGTCACATGGACACTTTTTAGTCCTTTGAGGAACCTGACAGCCCATGTTCACCATCTTCTTTTGTTGCATTATATAATAGGACACCAAAAAGAGGATGATGACCCTAAGATAACATGCATAACACTATAAAATAATAAATAATTCCTTTTGTGTTCCAGAGACACTAATTCTTTGGGGATTTGAGCAACATGAGGGTGAGTATATATCCTTTAAGTTCTTTATTTAGCTTTCGAGGCTAATTAAATTTCTTATAGCGTGGTATAATTATTCATTCCTCCCTCTCTCGTGTCCATTAACAGCGATTTGACAAAACAACCATTCTACACGTGTTCTCCTGCGAGCGAGCATGCCAGTCTGCTGTCTCATGCTGGTTTTTATTTGTTCTTATCATGTACCTGTCTGTCCAAAGCAGAACTCCTTTCACGGCCCATGTAGGGCATTAAAGGGCAGGACGTGCGTGTCTTTGAAGGTATCAGATAGGACAGAGGATATGTGGACAGAGCTGTACCCTACTGAGAGTGTGTGTGGGCTTGGCTTCAAAGGAAGGGCGTACTGACCTTTTCGTCACATCAGAGGGGAATAGCATAACCCGACTGCTGTCCTCTCCACAGGGCCTCTGTGATAGCGGCCACACAGAAACACACATACACCCGCAGATAACTCACCTCGCAGAGGAAACTAGGCTGTTTGTGCACAGACATTTCAATAATTTCTATATATATCAAGATGATCTTATTAGTAATTGTAGATATTCGAAAAACACACAAAACACATCTAAAATAGGATAGTACAGAGCCCCTAAAGGGACATGGCGAAGGGAAAAAATATGAGATGAGAGAAAAAATGTTTGGTCAGTGCAAAACTTTTGCGAACAAACGCAGAAACATTGGGGTCGGTAAAGTTTTTAAAATAAATTTACATTACATTTACAGAGAATAAAAATGGTCCAAGCACTGAGCCCAGAGGCACGCCGCCCCTAAAGGCTTAAGAATTTATTTATTTTTTTGTCAATGCTGTTGAGTTCTCACGGTTTTGCAAGGAAACACAGAAACATTGAGGTTGGGTAATGTTTGTAAAACAAATTCACATAAAATTTACATTTAATCATTTATCAGACACTTTTATCTAAAGCGACTTACAAATGAGCAAGCAATCAAACCAACAACAGGGCAACAATATGCAAAGCTGAGACATAAGCAGCTACCGTCGGATCATCTGGCTGGAATGAGAGGTAGAGTTGTGTGTCATCAGCATAGCAGTGTTAGGAAAAACCATGTTTCTGAACGTCAGATCCTAGTGATGGAGAAGAGAAGCGGTCCCAGCACTGAGCCCTGAGGCACCCCGCCACAAAAGGGACATGGTAAAGGAAAAAAAAAGAGAGAGATGGGAGATTTTTTTTTTTTTTTTTGGTCAATGCTTTTGAGTTCTCACGCAAAGGTTTTGCAAACAGATCGAAGTTTATTTGGGGAATGCAAAACTTTTGCGAGTGAACAGAAACATTGGGGTTGGTAAAGTTTTTAAAACAAATTTACATGTAATCATTTAGCAGACACTTTTTTCTAAAGCGACTTACAAATGAGAACAATAGAACCAATCAAACCGACAATAGGACAACGGTGTGCAAAGCTGAGACATAAGCAGTTACTGTCGGATCATCTGGCTGGAATGAGAGGTAGAGTTGTATGTCATCGGTATAGCAGAGATAGGGAAAACCATGTTTCTGAGTGACAGATTCTAGTGATGACATGTAGATGGAGAAGAGAATCGGTCCCAGCACTGAGCCCTGAGGCACCCCGGTAGCTAGATGTTGAGACTTAGACACCTCACCCCTCCACGAACCATGAGGGCTGACAGGAGGATCTGGTGATGAATGAAAATAAATGAAAACCTTTATTCATCAATGACACATTAAATTGATCAAAAGACTTTTCTTGTGAAAATCTTTCAGTAAAAGACATTATTTTATATTATAAAAACTTTCTATAAAGTTTCCAAGTAAAAGCAGTTATTTTTAGATTTATATTCATCAAAGAATAACATCACAGGAATAAATTAGATTTTTTAATATATTAGAAAACAGTTATTTTCAATTGTTTAATTTCTGCCATGCTTGATCAATTATTTTTTTATTTTGCTTTCCATAGCTGTTAATGGTTTTGTGAACAAATCACAATCTATAAGAAGGATATTTTGCATGAAAAGAGGCATGCTTGACTTAGTAAGACTTTAGTTTAGATACTCACAATGCAATACTATTTTGGTGCAGTTTTCGCCTGGATAAAATGGATTGCAATTCTGGATTTTCCAGTTAGCTAGACCAAAATATCCTCACTATCCATCTTCACAACAATTGGCATCAAAACCTTTCAACTTATTGAATCATCATGTTTTCACTGGGAATATAATGCCCCGGGATCAGTCGAAGCCTTGACAGAAATCTCCTTTTTTTCCCCCATCTCTTGTTTTCTGTGTTCTACAACTCACAATTGTGTTGTTTCTCAGCCGGCGTTTTTCCTCCATAAACAAAATGTATTATTTAAGTTGTGGTGCTTTGTTCACAAAGTATGAGTTATGAGTATCATAAGTCTCGGTGTCATAAACGATAGCTTGTTGGATGACGGAAAATGTTTATACGTGTGTCTTGTTGCCTAGAAACTGGTGTTTGCTGTGAAAAAACACAATCTTTTGAAGTAGCTCACAACTAAATCAGTATCTGAAGTGGATAATCCCACATGCATGCACATAAAAAACTAACGCCTTCCCGTTAATGCATTCACCTTGACGTGCTTCATCTTATCGGTGATGTTGCTGAGAACGCGGATTGTGCAGCGATGACAAGATTATGTGTAGATTCTATCCTATTTTCTATGCAATGCCACTGGATGTATTTTTCTTTTGTTGTCTTTTAGTGAATGGCACAGCAACATCAGGATCTCCAGCACATAAATGTTATGATGATAACGGCTAATCAGTGAAGCTGTTATCTAGAAATCACATCAGTGACATTGATGGAGCCCTAAATACATCTATCACTCTTTCATTCTGTCTGTTCAGGTCCCGTGGTTCATATTTTTCTGTGAATGTCACTGTCCCCTGAAGTCTCCTCCCCAAGTCAATAACTTTTGCTAGTGTGTGGCCAGTTGCCCTCCCACCTGGTCTGGTTTGTGTTATATTCATGCTGAAGCTTCTGTCCTGAGGGATAGAGCTTGTGAAAATCCAATATTGCAGTTATTGTTGTGTGGGCTCAGCGTGATTGAATGGACTAGAGGAGAATGGGTCACTTCACGCGACAGAATGAGGCTGGAAAGACAGATGGAGAGGTGCAAAGGGAAATAGTGAGGCAGATAAAGTTTGGTGCAGATCTGTGTTGACTGAATTCACAGATTAGTACAGAGCCCAGCAAAGAACATGCTTTTTTTTTTTTTTCAGCAGTAAAATACACCAAATCCTTCAATGTATCACCAATGGACCTTGAACATGCTTAGACAATTTGTAATGTGCAGAATGAGATTCCAAGAATATAACTTCTTAGTTTGTTAGTTAGACAGTTATTTAGTTGTGTGAAGTGTCTTACAATGTAAACGAGTGCTGGTAGAAGTTGCTTAATTAGATAATAGTGCCAAATGTTTGTAAGTTCATTTCATTAAAGTAGTTATTTCAAAAGTTAGTTTGTTGTGCCAAGTGTCTTTGAATGGAAATGAGTGTTTGTATCACTTGGATAATTAGATAATTTAGCTAATTGTCTTTGAATATCAGTGAATTTCAGTATAACTTAATTAGACAGTTTGTTTAGTTGTGCCCAGTTCTTAGAATGTAAATCATCAGCATTAGTATACAGTAAGTTAGTTAATTAGATAATTGTGCCAAGTGTCATAAATTGTAAATAAATTCCAGTTTACTGTAACTTAGTTAATTAGTTAGTTAGAAAGTTGGTTATTTAATTGTGCCAAGTAAATGAATTTCAGTAAAGGTCAGTAAATTAGTTAGTACATTAGTTAGTAAACTAGTTAGTTATTTAGTTGTGCCAGGTAAACAAATTTTAGTAAAAGTTAGTAAATTAGTTAGTTATTTAGTTGTGCCAAGTAAATGAATTTTAGTAAAAATTGGTAAATTAGTTAGTAGAATAGTTAGTTATTTAGTTGTGCCAAGTAAATGCATTTTAGTAAAAATGGGTAAATTAGATGGTAGAATAGTTAGTTATTTAGTTGTGCCAAGTAAATGGATTTTAGTAAAAGTTAGTAAATTAGTAAATTAGTTAGTAAACTAGCTAGTTATTTAGTTGTGCCAACTAAATGGATTTTAGTAAAAGTTAGTAAATTAGTTAGTAAACTAGCTAGTTAATTAGTTATGCCAAGTAAATGGATTTTAGTAAAAGTTAGTAAATTAGTTAGTAAATTAGTTAGTAAACTAGCTAGTTATTTAGTTGTGCCAAGTAAATGGATTTTAGTAAAAGTTAGTAAATTAGTTAGTAAATTAGTTAGTAAACTAGCTAGTTATTTAGTTGTGCCAAGTAAATGGATTTTAGTAAAAGTTAGTAAATTAGTGAGTAAACTAGCTAGTTATTTAGTTGTGCCAAGTAGATTAATTTTAGTAAAAGTTAGTAAATTAGTTAGTAGATTAGTTATTTAGTTGTGTCAAGTAAATGGATTTTAGTAAAAGTTACTAAATTATTTAGTAAACTAGTTAGTTATTTAGTTATGCCAAGTAAATGAATTTTAGTAAAAGTTAGTAAATAGTTAGTAAATTAGTTAATAAACTAGTTAGTTATTTAGTTGTGCCAAGTAAATTAATTTTAGTAAAAGTTTGTAAATTAGTCAGTAAATTAGTAAGTAAACTAGTTAGTTATTTAGTTGTGCCAAGTAAATGCATTTTAGTAAAAGTTAATAGGTTAGTTAGTTATTTAGTTGTGCCAAGTAAATTAATTTTAGTAAAAGTTAGTAAATTTAGTTGTGCCAAGTCTTAGAATGTAAATGAGCGTCAGTATAAGTTAGTAAATTAGATAATTGTGCCAAATTTCTTAAGTGTAATTTAATTTAGTAAAGTACAAGTTAGTTTGTTAGTGCCAGTTAGTTTATGAGTGCTAGTATTTGTTAGTTTGCTAGCCAACTAACTGATACTGAGGCTCATATACATGCGAAGACACTTGACACAACCGTATAAACTGACAGATAAAGTATACTGACACGCATTTACATTCTAAGGCAGTTTGGCACAAATATGATAAAACACTGAGTGACACACAGCAAATGCTTGACCATGCTGTATTGTGCGTCACTTGTCAGCTTGACGTCTCCATATGCTCTGGTTTCCATTGGAGACGAAGCATCGTTAATCACCCCTGTCGACTCAGGTGAACCGTACATTGCCTTCAGCATCGCGCCACTCTCTCCCCTCTGTGATTGCTGAAACGGACCCAATCAGGTAGAACAAACCGAACGAGCTCTGCTCCTGTCAACTCTCCTTTCTAATTTCCAGCAAACTCTCAATGTTTAAACCCCTCGTATGCATCACAGCAAACCACCGAGGCTTAGATTTTTCACAGCACTTGTTAAAGCCTGCAGCGGAAACAGACTGTCCCCACAATGCCCTCTGTTTTTCACCCTCTTGTTGCTCTTTATCTCTCTCTCTCTCTCGCCTGCAGCAAGCTCTGCGCAGACCATTAGGTTTGGGGTTACTAATGCTCCTCTCGCCTGTTCTGCTTTCCATTATGACCCCAGGCACTGTGACCTGTTTCTCTCTGTTCTGTGTCCCATGTTCTATCAGTGTAATTTCCCCCTGATGGAAACCCCTCGTGGGCCTCTCTCTTGTCTACTACCAATACAACAGTAGTAATGTACATTTCCACCCAAGATAGGATCATGCCTGGCCATTTTTTCATTCGTGAAGGACTAAAATGGACCTTTATTTTTTCCCTATGACAAAATGCACTAGTCAGTATCTCCACTTTTTGCCAAATATGTTACATCCACAGCACATAGGCCTACCGAAGGGACCCAGTGCTATATTAGTATATATTGGCTTTTATTTTAATGTTATCAGTATTCATTTTGATATTAGTTCTATTTTTTGGTCATTTTTATGTTCTTTTGGCATTTTTAATATAAAGTTTGGCATTCCTGTAGCTACAGGCGAGCTACTGTAGCTCAAACTGCTCAAGAAGTTAATGCTGGTTCTGATAGAAAGGTGTCAGAATACATAGTGCATCACAGTTTGTTGCGTATGGAGCTGCATAACTGCAGACCAGTCAGGGCCGAAAGCACCAACAGTGGACACATGAGCATCAGAACTGGACCACGGAGCAATGGAAGAAGGTGGCCTGGTCTGATGAATCATGTGGATGGCCGGGTGCGTGTGCGTCTCTTACCTGGGGAACACATGGCACCAGGATGCACTATGGGAAGAAGGCGAGCCGGCGGAGGCAGTGTGATGCTTTGGGCAATGTTCTGCTGGGAAACCTTGGGTCCTGCCATCCATGTGGATGTTACTTTGACACGTACCACCTACCTAAGCATTGTTGCAGACCATGTACAGCCTTTCATGGAAACGGTATTTCCTGGTGGCTGTGGCCTCTTAATAGCTCAAAATCTTAAAACTTTAAATTAAAGATTAAAAAAAATCAATGTGGTCTCAGAGTTTTGAACCTCACTGTACAACTCTCTCTCACCGTTTGATCCAAAGGCCTCCTCTCCGTGGCTCCCATGAAATGAAAGTGTGGTTTTTCCTCTGGTTCCGCACAGAGGAAGCCCTGTGGATCGATCAGTGGCCTTCCATCAGGTGGCTGCTAATGAATGAGATGAGAGTGGGAGGGTGAGTCGAGTGAAGTATTGCTCTCCTCAGCAGAGTTCTTGTCTCCGGATCTGACAGCATCCTCCCCCCGGCCGCTTCACCACTATCTGTCCAGTCACTATCAATTACTGAGCTCTGAAACACCCTGCACCCTGTACACCTTCCAAGGCAAGTGTGGATGCACATGTCGGGGCCTTGACCTGCTGTGTGTGTGCGTGCCGCGTGTCAGGAAATGAGAGGTAACGCTATAGAGCAGGTGGCCACTGAAGCATCTCGCTATCCATTTTGTGTAATTGTGGTCATCTCACCTTGACAATTGTGTGTGTGTGTGCTGTTGTCCTCCTACTCCAGGACGAAAAACTCAACGAAGATTGTGGAGCTGTGGTACAGTGGTCAACCCATGCAGGCAGGGCTTGACATTAACACCCGTCACCCCACCAAATGCGGGTGTATTTCAGCAGTGGTGTGTGACGCAGTCACTCCTACTAGCCACTTTGGCCAGTTGAATTTTATATATAATATAAAAGTCTTTTGATATATAAAAATATATAGTAAATACAAAGTCTTTTGAAAAGGAATCTGAAATAATAAACTAAGTGCAATATAGTTGTCAAACATTTCAATACACATCGATACTGAAATATATGAAACTCTTCCAATACTCATTTTCTGCAGAACAGATTCACGATACCAGCTGCTCTTTCTCTCTCTCTCATCTCTCCGCACAAACCGCCTCTTTTCATTTGCTCCGAACGAATGTTGTTGGTGTTACAGGGATTGAATTTCGGCGTGGGATTGCACATATTGCACACAATTTTATTCATTCCCGCAGATTTTATTCTCACACCCAAAGTGCGCCACATAAAGCCGCCTCTCAGCACTAAATTAAGTTCTTTTTCGCTGCTTATTGCTCTTAAACAGTCAAATACACACAAAATAATGTCAAAATGCCGGTCTTGGAGAGTATTCACGTAAACACAGTCAGTTATGTTTGAAGTGAACGTAAACAGTTGAGAAAGAAAACGCATGTGTAACAGTATAATGGATCTTAAAGTGACAGCAGCCTAATAAACCTGCTGACAAATTATGAGATAATGTTAGAAATATCTACACAGCAGTTTTCCCCATGGTATCAATGTCAAAACTGTGGCCAGTTAACTTTAGAAAACCACAGCGTCTGGTGAGCAAAAAAGTTCATGTCAAGCCTGCATGCAGGTAATGTAGAATTGAATCCAGCCTACAATATTTCTTGACCCTTTTCATTGGTTACTTTTCACCGTATTTGTCTTGAGCTGGTTAAAAAGCTGGTTTCCCAGTTGACAGGTGCCCAAAACAACTCTAAAACAAGATGGTAAACCAGCTAAGCAAACCATCTTAGGTTAAAAATGGAAAAACAAACCTCCCTTTTATACTCACCTGCCATTCAAACTACCCGAAGAGCAAAACAAATGGCACAAAGTGCCTCGTACTTGAAGGAATTACTCCATTTTGCAGTCTCACAAACAAACTCGTCTCAATTATACGATTAAAATCTTTCCTTCAAACACACTCTCACATCGTCTAATGCATTTTTGCATAATCGCGCTTGATTCTCTGCGTGAAGAACCGAGCTGAGGAGCTCTGATTGCCGAAGTCACAGTCTGAGAGTGACTGATGAACAAGGCTGAAATTTCATGTTTCCTCTCCAGAGCCCTTAAGCAGATGTCATATTCTGGCAATTTTCCCCTCAGTATTAATGGAAAGGCTCAGCTGGCCAGAGAGGAATGGTTATGAGTTATCTGCCGAGAGCGAGAGGATTGCTCCAAGCTTTTGGAAAGTTTGCGATATTCTCAAAGAGCTTTGAAGGTGAGTAATGGCAAATCTAATCAATTCATTATCCCTTTATATGAGTTGTGGGTATCCTTTCTATCACGACGAAGACCAAATGGAGCTCCATTAATAGTATGTGTGTTTAAAACACCTTCTTTTTTATGATCTGTGTGCCATGCACAATGAATAGCAAGGCTTTTGTCTCTTTTTGATTCCGTTCCTCCGGCTTTCCAGACAGGAATATATTCTTTTCATGTGCACATGTCTTATTTTGCTTGAAGAACTAGCAGGAAAGGCATCTAAGCCGTAAATTATTTTAAAGAATGGGCTCTAATGACCTAACAAACTTTAATATAGCCTATATTATTGAGTCGCCCCATTAAGTATAGCCAGTATTTCCTACCCATGCATTCATCATGCTGCAGACAACCTAGCTGTTGATTTATACCGCCATTTATTCCACACGAAATGAGCAGAGATTACATATTCTATTCAAATTCATATAATGGGCTGACTGTATGTGTCTGTAGGAGAGTGAGTGCTTTTTCATTTTCTAAAAGTTTGCCTTGCTCTTTTTTCAATTTACATCCATTCGTTTAGCAGGAAGTTCTCATGGTACAACAGTCTGGGAAGTCTGGGAGTTTTTCATTATGTACAGGTATCACCAGAGAAAAACAAAACAAAAAACAGGCCAAGTAGTTTTTACAACACGATAGCTAGTTTAGTGTTGGTCTAAGGTGGTCTACCAACCATAAAAGCTTAATAAAAGAGACCTAGCATGTTTCAACACACTGCTAACATGAATTAGTATGTTGCTAACATGTTTTAGTACATTGCTAGCATGAATTAGCATGTTGCTAGCATGTTTTTACATTCTGATAGCATGGATTAGCATGTTTGCTAACATGTTTTATGGTTCGTTCAAGGCATGTCGGAAAGATCACTTGTATGAGCTGAACGTACATGAACGCCACCACAATGTCCTAAATACGAGTGGGAAGTTCGGGATTTTCTTTAAGCACCGATCTGTACGAGTTGGGGGCGTATCAGTGAGAAACATGGCGGAATATCACAATAATATAGGTATTTAGCAGTGACATTGTCACGCTTTTACATTTACAACAAAGTAAGCTAACTGCCTGCACAAAACATGGAAGCATTATAATATAACAATAAAATATGTAACGATAAAGTTTACAGTGGCTTCATAGATTAATTTCAAAACATAAAAAAGTTTAAAACACCTGATGCACATTCTTTTGTTCTTCATTTTCTATGAGTAGAAGTGCTGTATTTCTGTGAAATTAATTAAGAGAAGGCACACCGCCATCTTACTCTGACAAAAGTGACTTGAAAGCACCTGCCGTCGTAAACACGACTTCCCACCTTGTACATACAAACTTCCTAGAAGGACTTGAACACACCATTAGTACATTGCTAGCATGAATTAACATGTTGCTAGCATGTTTTAACATTCTGACAGCATGGATTAACACGTTGCTATCATGAATTAACATATTGTTAACATGATTAAGCACATTGCTAGCCTTAATTAGCATAATTTAGCATGTTGCTAGCATGATTGCGCACATTGCTAGCATGATTGCACACATTGCTAGCATGAATTAGCATGATTTACCATGTTTCCTAGCGTGTTATAACACATTGCTAACATGAATTATCATGTTGTTAGGTTGATTTAGGACATTGCTAGCATGAATTAACATGTCACTACCATGATTTAACATGTTGCTAACATGTTTTAGTATGCTGATTACATGGATTATCATGTTGTTAGCATGATTTAAGACATCGCTAGCATGAATTAACATGTCACTAGCATGATTTAACATGTTGTTAAGATGTTTTAGCATACTGATAACATGGATTAGCATGTTGCTATAATTAGTTAGCCTATTGTTAATATGATTAAGCACATTGCTAGCATTGATTAGCACAATTTAGCATTTTGCTAGCATTATTGTGCATATTGCTAGCATGAATTAGCATGATTTAACATATTGTTAACATGATTTAGGACATTGCTAACATGAATTAACATGTCACTAGTATGATTTAACATGTTGCTAACTTGTTTTATCATTCTGATAACATGGATTATCATTTTGCTATCACAAATTAACATATTGTTAACATGATTAAACACATTGCTAGCATGATTTAGCATGTTTTAGCACATTGTTAACATGATTTAAGACATTGATAATGATAATCATAAGGTAATGATTTAAGACATTAAGACATAAATCATGAATTAGCAAAACATGTTGTTAACAACAAAACATGTTGTTAACATGTTTTATCATTCTGATAACATGGATTAGCATATTGCTATCATGGATCAACATATTGCTAACATTATTAAGCACATTGCTAACATTAATTAACATAATTTAACTTGTTGCTAGCAGGAATTAGCACGTTGATGACATTAATTCACACTTTGCTAGCATGGGTTAGCATGTTGCTAACATTAATTAGCATGTTTTAGCACATTGTTAACATGATTTAACACTATTAATATTAATCAATCTTATCTTATCTTATTACTATCAATTAATCATTATTAAAAGGGGGTCTATGTAGGAATGACAGTGGTCGAAATAGGTACTGCAGTCCAAATTCAAAATATTGTTTGGCCCGCCCCCTTTTTGAAAGACGCGGGTTGCCAGCAACAATAGGTAGCGCAATTCACAATGAAAGCTGAGGAGACTTACACACTGTAAGCTGATGAGTTGATTTATCTGTGTTTTAATATGCTGTTGTTCATAGAGATTTTTAGATGGATTCAGAGGCTCTTTAGGTCAAGTAGAATCTGCGATTCTCTGACCCAGTTTGTTTGCTGGTTTCCATGGCTGCAATACGCGGTATTTTCTGCCAACTGGCAACCTGTGATGTCGAAAAACTATTGGATAAACTGGCAGCACATGGTTTCACACAAAGATAGACATTCCGACACGGAACGCACATTCAAAGTAGAATATCTGGCTGTAGAATTGAAACAAGTAGGTGAACTTAGCATGTTTCCTAAATATCTGCAAACATATTGGGGAATTTTTATGCTTTATTAAAGTGAAAATCTTACATATAGCCCCTTTAAGTCAAGTCAACATAATAACACTGAAGTAACTCTGATATGTCTGACAGTTTATCAGTGTGGAATACTGTTTAAGAAGTGTACGGGAACATACTGTGGCACTGCTTATACAACAAATGACACATTCAGAATCAGTAGAAACAGCCGAGTGATGATGGACAGCAGTCTGTGCAGATGTTTGTGGATGCAGTGAGAGCACCTCAGTCTCTCGGCGAGGGTGAAGGCCAGCCTGGCTCCGGGAGGACGGGCAGAACTCGCCACTTCAGCGCAACACCTGCTAAGAGCACAATTAGAGGCAATTAGCCGGGTATGAAAGGCCAGAGCTGGATTTCCAAGCTCAGCTCTAAAATTAATGATGCCTGGCAAAGTGTTTATGTGCGTGCATGTGTGTGTGTGTGTGTTTCCGTTAAGTGTGACACTGAGTGTAGCTGGAGGCGTGCCGCTAATTTCAGGCCTTTGTGATCCTCGTTCACGGCACTGAGAGATTAATGCCATCATCACACGAGAGCGAGGGATCGCTGTGACAGCAGGGGTCATGCAGCACAACGTCCAGCTACATCTGCTCAAATGACACATTAGCAGAACTGAGAGGATGATAGAAGTGCAGAGATTCCAGAGATACTGGTCATTTTCAGTCAGTCAGTCAGTCCCTCTTTAAATACGTCATTAAAATTTGTGAAACATTTTAAATTATGCAATTGTTCTGGAGACTGTAATGCAGAAGTCTGACGGGTTTTTATGACAAATCAAGTTTGACATCTATTCTACACTCAACTAGCCTGAACTGTCTGTAGCAGACAGAAGAACATACAGGTTTGGAACGACATTAAAGTGCGTAAATAACAGAATTCAAGGGCTTAGGAGTGACACACATGACTCGGTGTGCTGTACCTTTCCTGAGATATCCTTTCTGTTTTCTAACTGATCTTTACAAACTGACCTATGATTTTCATTAAATGGATGATCAAAACTACGAAAAGTCAGAGAATTTATAAAAGCTGTCTGTCACTAGCAAAGCTTAATGACTATCCTACGACAACATGCTAATTCATGCTATCAACGTGCGAAAACATGCCAGCAACATGCTAATTCATGTTAGCAATGTGTTATAATAAGCTCACAAAATGTTAAATCATGCTAATAACATGCTAACAAATGCTAAAACGTGCTAACAACATGCTAAAACGTGCTAGCAACATGCAAAATCATACAAGCAACATGATAATTAATACTAGCAATGTGTTTAAACGTGCTACCAACATTCATTGTGTTAGAACATGCTCATAACATGCTAACAAATGCTAAAACGTGCTAATAAAATGCTAAAACATGCTAGCAACATGCAAAATCATACAAGCAACATGATAATTAATGCTAGCAATGTGTTAAAACATGCTAGCAACATGCTAAAACGTGCTAGCAACATGCATTGTGTTAGAACATGCTCACAAAATGTTAAATCATGCTAATAACATGCTAACAAATGCTAAAACGTGCTAGCAACATGTTAAAACGTGCTAGCAGCATGCAAAATCATACAAGCAACATGTTAAAGGTCCCGTTTTTTGTGGTTTTTTGAAGCTTTGATTGTGTTTATAGTGTGCAATATAACATGTGTTCATGTTTCGCGTGTAAAAAAACACAGTATTTTTCACATAATTTACTTATCTGTATACCGCTGTTTCCACTGTCATAAAAACGGGCTGATGACTTCCTTGTTCTATGAAGTCCCTCCTTCAGAAATACGTAACGAGTTCTGATTGTGCCAGCGGTTCCTGTGTTGTGATTCGACAGCTCTGAGCACACCGTGCCCGGAAAAGTCACGCCTCTTACCATAAACGTGGAGATGCACGCGCTCAGTGTTATTGTAAACATGTCTTTAATTACCCGGTGATTGGACTGCGGGATGAAAATAACAGCGTTTCGACGACATGGCGACAAACACACTCTACAAACGCAACTCTTGTGTATTCCTGTGGGCGGAGGTTAGTCAAAAAACTGTTTTAGTGACGTCATTAAAGAAGGAAGTAGAGGGATGTAGTCCAAACTGGCCGTTCGATGTAGGCGACTTCTGTTAAATAAAATATCTCGCTTGGCATTGAACTTTGAGCTTTAAAATTTTACAGATTTTATTTATACTCTAACAACAACATTACACACTAACTAAAGTTTGAAACATGGGATCACGAAGAACGGGACCTTTAATTAATGTTAGCAATGTGTTAAAACATGTTAGCAAAATGCTAATTAATGTTAGCATTGTGTTAGAACATGCTCACAAAATGTTAAATCATGCTAATAACATGTTAACAAATGCTAAAACATGTTAGCAACGTGAAATCTTGCTAGCAACATGATAATTAATGCTAGCAATGTGTAAAAAAAAATGCTAACAACATGCTAATTCATTTTAGCATTGTGTTAGAACATGCTCACAAAATGTTAAATCATGCTAATAACATGCTGACAAATGCTAAAATGTGCTAGAAACATGGTAATTCATGTTAGCAACATGCTAGTTCATGCTAGCAATGTGTTAAAACATGCCAGCAACATGTTAATTAATGTTAGCATTGTGTTAGAACATGATCACAAAATGTTAAATCATGCTAATAACATGTTAACAAATGCTAAAACATGCTAGCAACGTGAAATCGTGCTAGCAATATGTTAATTAATGCTACCAATGTGTCAAAACATGCTAACAATATGATAATTCATGTTAGCATTGTGTTAGAACATGCTCACAAAATGTTAAATCATGCTAATAACATGCTGACAAATGCTAAAACGTGCTAGCAACAAGGTAATGGTCATGGTCATGTTAACAGAATGGTAATTCATGCTAGCAATTTGTTCAAACATGCTATCAACATTTTAATTAATGCTAGCAAAACATGCTAATTCATGTTAGTAATGTGTTAGAACATGTTCACAATTTGTTAAATCATGCTAACAAATGCTAAAATGTTATCAACATGCTACAACATGCTAACAACATGCCAATTCACACTAGCAATGTGTTAAACCGTGCTAGTAACATGATACTTCATGTTTCTTTTGCACCAATGTCATTTAGGCCATGCAGCCTGTTGGATAATAGATTTAGCAAACACACATTCAGTAACATTTTAATATATAATGTCCGTTTTCACAATACAATCAATTCCCAATGAATAAAATCAACTCTCTCCCCATATTATTTTCTCCTAGGATATCCTGGAGAACTCATAAATTTGCAAATTACAATAACACTGTTATACAATTAACCACTTAATGCAAATAAAACATAATTCTTTCTGTTCATAATGTCTTTAACCATGCGCACATACACTACTGTTCGAAGGTTTGGGGTTGGTGAGACTTTTCAATATTTTTGAATATTTGATAATATTCTGTCACTTTTTATTAATTTATGCATCCCTGCTAAATATAAGCATTCATATCTTTCAAAAAAAAAAATATATACTGACCCCAAACTTTTGAATGGCAGTGTACATTTGTGCACAACCAGGTGTCAAGAGTTTCTGACTAAACTCTTATTGGTTGTCATTTTGGTTAAAAGCGCCACCTGGGCCCCCACAGTCCCTGCCTGTCTGTCATCATTAGTCGTCTGGGCTGATTCATGAGACTGAAGATGTTGCGGAGCTGTAATCAGAGGGTCTGCCTGCTTTCAGCCCTGCAGGCCCAACACAGAACGCCCAAACCTCCAGCCCTGATGAGGGGAAAGAATGTC
The DNA here is from genome assembly GCF_018812025.1 of Megalobrama amblycephala. Classification (NCBI taxonomy): domain Eukaryota; kingdom Metazoa; phylum Chordata; class Actinopteri; order Cypriniformes; family Xenocyprididae; genus Megalobrama; species Megalobrama amblycephala. The sequence continues at coordinate 45,643,901 of NC_063060.1, read as the reverse complement.
AAAGCATTCTGATTACCAGAGCTCTTCAATCAAAGCTCCATATCCGTGTCTGAACCAGAGAAGTGATTGGAGAGCTCTGGCTTGCCAGAGATTCTCTCTGATTGTGATTGTGGAATGAAGTGAGCCTTGTGTGGCATGGCTGCAGCTGCAAATTTGAAATGTGTGGCCAAAAAGCCATTTGGGAAATTGTTGGTTGTGAATTTGGGACACAAGTTAGCAAAACAAGCCGCTTTAAAAATGTTTTCAAATGAAATAGGTGTGATGGATTGAGAATTTGGATTGGTGTCAGGTGGTGCAGTGATCGAACAAGCCTTTGATGTTTGATGACCAGCTGAATAGTTGGTTTTATGTGGCCAGTCTAGATGAAGGATCTTTACCCTTTAACTATCACATTGAAAAATGTTAGAAAAACATCTACTGGTAACTGATCTAGATGGTTGATAAAATGGACCACCAGCTGCTGTGACCAAGGTAGACCTGGTAGTTCACTTTTATTAAGCTTTTATGGTTGGTAGACCACCTTAAACCAGCACTAAACTAGATATTATTTTCTAAAAATGACATGGCCTGTTTTATTTCCCAACAGGGAAGACCATGAATGCTAAGCACACTGGTACAAAGCTGGTGATCACCTACCAGAAATCCATTTAGCTGCAGGTAATCGGCTTATACAGGGACTCCCATGACAATGAGATGTGTATGAGTTGAGAGAGAAAGACACTGAGTTCCCACATTAACTGTGAAACTATTAAAAGTCCCATAGACTTTCATTGAGGGGATCAAAACTTTTGTACAATAACACTTATAGGCCGGTTTCACAGACAGAGCTTAGACCTAGCCAGGATTAGGCTTTATTTCAATTAAGACATTTAAGTAGCTTTTATAAACATACCCTAGAAAGAAACATTACTGGTGTGCATCTTGAGACGAAACAATGGCACTGATGTATTTTAAGATATGTCAGTACAACTTGATTTCAGTTAAAACGGCTCAAACATACATTTTAGTCTAGGACAAGTTTAAATCCTAAGTGAAACCGGGGGATAAATGACTAAATGTAATGCAAGTGAAAATTTAAGCTGTCTTATCGTTAACAAAGCTTATGTGTTAAAACATAAAACTTCAAATTTACTGTTCAAATTTATTTTAAACTTTCTGACCTGGCTTTGCCAAGCCAACATCACAGTTTGTCATCATACTTTACTCATCTATTTGAAATACTATTATAGTGTTTATTAATATATATTTTTTTTATATTTTCAGCATAAGACAAATGTTGAGACATTTGAGATTCTCTTAGAAAGAGCACAGCTGTATTTGTGTAAAGAAAACTGCATATCTCAACAGTTCTGCTCAATGCTAAATTAGTCAGGCCGCACATGGAAGCAGTCCCATCACGCTTGCCCTCTTTGGACATTTAAAAAAATTCTGTATCATTAAAACATTGGAGGCAGAGGAAGTTCTATTATTGCCAACTTGACCTTTAAAGGGTAATTGCCTTTTCCTTACCAAAGGATAAAACCCTTAAAATGATCAAACGAAAATAGGACCTTCTTTACAAGCTACAATAAACCAAACAATAAAAATATGTTTCTCCATAAAATGTTAGCCATATCACTCAGGAAGAGATCTTAAATAGCTTTTAATGGGAAAAAAAGGCCATAGTATTTATGGTACTGTTCCCACTGAAAATTTCCTTGTATGAAAGAGGTCACATTTGAATGAGAACAGTTCTTTTTACAAATCAAATGAGTGCATTGGTCACTTTACAATCCACGGTCATGTGATATGTATTCCATGTTGTAAGAAAACTGAAAAAAAAAAAAAAAAAGGATTTAAAAGAGTAAAACACTCTCTGGCTCTTTGGAAACAGAGTCAAAGTTTTATCTGAGTTTATGGGGAAACTCTGGCTGCAGAATGAAAGCGTTCCACTGCAGCTGTCATGAAAGATAGACTTTAAAGGGCACTTTTCAGACTATTGTCACATCAAAGCACTGCGGCTCTCTTTGGGGTATTGTGCTACTTTAATGATTTTTTTTCTGTTTTGAGTTGGCAGGAAGCTATCATATATAGAAACCACCTGATCTTGAAACACAGCGTGGTGAAAGAATAGAGGAAGATGCATGGAGAAGACCAGCAATGGAGTGTTTGAAAACAGGAAAACAATAGCTGAAGGTGTTAAAATTTTAAAAATTGATTGATTGTCACAGCATGTTCTAATTGGGCCTCTTTAAGTGCACAGTTTCTAGAAGACACCCCTGAAGGAATTCCCTCCTCGAAAAATGACTAAAAAATCTTGCAGTCACTCGAGGCTCCATGCTCCCCACCCATGCCCTCCAGCCCAGTGAGGTGGCTCGTTCCCGGTCAAAGTCAGATTGCAATATTTCAGATATTCTCAACTGTAGATTGGGCAAAAACAGGCCATTACAGTGTGGGGATGCCTAAGCCGCCCAGGTCTCACCTTGGGCAGGGTAAAAAATCAAATTTGGCCGCGATGGATCACTGGAAGTCTGGTCTTTAGGAATTTGAGCTCCCTGTATCTTTGATGTCCAGGGGGTCAACGGCAGATGCCTAAGACGCCCAAGCCTCACGTTGGGCGGGGTAAAAATTCAAATTTGACCGCGATGGATCACTGGGAGTCTGGACTTTGAGAATTTGAGCTCCCTGGATCTCTGAGGTCCAGAGGGTCAACGGCAGATGCCTGAGCTGCCCAAGCCTCACCTTGGGCTGGGTAAAAACTCAAATTTGCTGCAAGCTCACACTTGCACACTGATGTAATACATATTGGCCCCCGATAAGTATATTTGGGCACTTATCCCACACTTAAAAATGTATGAATATTTTTTGCAATAAAACAAAATATCAAGTCAAGAGGCATTTATTTAATATGTTATTGAAAATACACAAATATTTGAACTCTTTTTTTTTATTGTCAAATGTTGGTGGAACATGTTCATTATTAATGTGACGAAACTACATCTGAGAGGAACTGACTTCATACATTCACTAAAATTCACCTTGGCACCAGTTAAAAGTAGATGCAACAATGGCTTAAAAAAATGAAGTTTGTTCTGAGAAAAACTAATTTGTATCACAGCATCAAATTCCACTTGGTTTAATTTAGGGATGCACCTCTGATATATCCATTTATTAGGGATGAATGATATATCAGAGAAGGATGTCTATGAAGTAAATGTATCAAATTAATAGAATGTAAAACAGATGAAATATTTAGGCCTATATAGCTGCTGTGCATGAGCTGATAAGTAATTGAGTGTGCAGCGGCACAAACGCTTGAGCATGTCGAGCGCATCCCTTTTTCTAGACATCGCTGGAAAGTTTGTAGTTCGGTCAGATATGGTAATAGCAAAGAAAGTAAAAGGAGTATATTACTACGTTGATTGCTGATCGTTCACACAGCACATATGCATTATTTAGATTAAAACTAAATTCTATGTCCAAGTAAAAACATGAACTGTTACATTTATGTATTACAAGTGGCTCCCTAAATTATTACAGGAAGGCGGTTCAGTGATCACATGACATTTTCAAGAAGTTTTCTGTGTGCAAACATCTGAAGCATGCGCCCAGAAAGCTGCCTCTCAGACAGCGTGTGAATGGCCTATTAAATCAAGTTCATATAGGTAAGCGTCTTTGTGAAACATAGTTGGTTATGTCTTAAGTGAATGTAAACAGTTGAGAAAGAAAACGCATGTGTAAGAGTATGTCGGAAATGTCTTAAAGTGACAGCAGCCTAATAAACCTGCTTCTGTCTTTTTCTTCAATGTTAATTTAACAACAAAAGACAAAGAGAAAATCACTCACTGCTCTTGACTGGTTGAGCCCTGCTGGAGCACTGTGCCATTAAGTTAAAGATAAAATATGATAGAGCAATAATATGCGCAGTGAAAGTAATCTCATACAATACATTTTAACAGACATAATTAGGCATGTAAATAACTGAAAGAAATATATATTTGCTAAGCTGACTAATATGATTCATATTCTTATGGTTTCTGTGCCCAATACTTTTAAAAATTGAAAAGCAATGAAAATGCAGGTATCCATACTCTGTAATAAAAATAAAAGTACAACTGTGTTTTGACATGCGCTGGAGAGAAAAAAAATCACCATGTGGACAGGAAAGGTCAGGAGCTCCACTCCTCTCATCTCATCCTCCTGGTGGAGGTGCTGTTCCCATAATTACAGTGTAAGCAGTGCCTTCTAAGTGCGCCTAAAGCAAACATCATCAGGCTGACGGCAGTAATTTTATATCATTACTGAATATGACTGGGTAGGGACATTAGCGATGGAACATTAAACTGCCTCATGCCGCTTCTAAATGGTTTGTAAAACAACGTACGATTCCCTTTTTGTGATTTATGCAACTTTCAGGAGACCGGCACAGAAACGGGGATGGAAAGAATGGGATTCGGTATGTGCTGATGAAGAGGAATTCAGGAGTGATGATGATGACAGAGATGATGAGTCACTGTAAAAAGTCTGGACCAGTGCAATGTGGTGATAATAACGACAGCTGTGCTTGTGAAATGATTCAGACATCTGCTCCCCGTTGAATACTTTGTTTACTCTTATAATGAGGTAACAGCTTATTTAGCATGTTTTATTATTGCTGAACTATCTGATGCAGGAAACGTCCTGGGTCACATTCATCCAGTGTGGCTTACTTGGTTGGCCGGTAAAGTTTCGAAAGGCATCAAATCAAGTTTTAAGTTTATCCATAATCAAAGCAAATAATCTGATTCTTCACATTCTGCTCGTTGTCTGTTTTTATTTCAGTAGAGCTCAGGTTTATGCTACATTATCCTGAAAGTTTTCTGGCTAACCAATTAAGCCTGAGAGTTCTTGATCACAAAACAATCAAATTTAGCTGTACAATAGTAATTTCTGTACCATTTACTCACCTTCATGTCGTTTCAAATCTGTATTGTGTTCTTTGTACCTTTTTGAAACTTTAGTAAGTAATCTCATTTTTGTGGTCCGAAGAAGAAAAAGAAAATAGTTTGGGATATCAAGTGGGTGAGTAAATAATTTTCATTTTTGGACCTATAATGGTACCTATAATGTCTGTTTGTAATATAAGTCTCTGGTGTCTCCAGAATGTGTGTGTGAAGTTTCAGCTCAAAATACCTCACAGATCATTTATTATAGCTTGTCAAATTTGCCCCTATTTGGCCGTTTTTGTGTGTGTCCCTTTAAATGCAAATGAGCTGCTGCTCCCGCCCCCTTTCCAGAGGAGGGCGGAGCTTTAACAGCTCAACAACAACAAAGCTGGAGAATCTCACGCAGCCAAAATGAGGATTGTCAGTAACGGTGTTCAGCCTTACATTGTTCAAACCGGAGTCGACACTGATGGAGAGACTCAGGAAGAAGTTACAACTTTTAGAATGAAACTGGATGTTTCTGAATGGTTAGTGGATAAATTGATGTAGTTGCTGTGGAGTTGATTCAACTCATCCACTAGCATGTGCCGTCATGTTCATCTTTTGTGTTGAATTGACCCTCGTTTGTGAAGCAGTCCGGCGTAAAATGACGGCATGTCAACAACACTCTACTACAACAACTCTTCCTCTTCTCTAAAGCAGCCCAACATGGCCCCGCCCCCTTTGTTGAGTGTTCTCGGGGGCGGGGTTTATGTAAATTTTGGTGTTTGTGATGTCACTATCCTGGGAAGAAGCTTGTTGTAGTCCTTAAAAAGTGATTTCTGTAAAAGAAAATATCTCCCTTTGCATTGAACTTTGAGCGTCATAACTTTGCAGATGTTGTTTATGATCAAACAGCAACGTTACACACTAACTAAAGTTACAAAAGTGAAATCATAATCAACCACCTCTTTAAGAAGCATTGTTTGAGTATTACCTGGTGTACATAACTCATTCTCCCATTTTTGCAATCATAAGGAGAGAGAGAAAAAAAGAGGTAAAGAAAGAAATTTAGCAGAGTATTTATCTCTCTCAGATATTCTGAGCAGCGATGGAGAGAACGTCACTGAATGCCGAAGTGAAAAATCCCATTTCTCAGACACGCGGTGGGAGATTGAACATGAAGGGGATCATTTCTCTGCCGTGGCTAATGTCTCTTCTGAGAGTCCTCTTTTTGCTAAATTAATTTCACTTCCTTTAAGTGCATGTTTACTTTAAACAGGACTGAAGTCCCCTGACAAATGCATTTCTTTCTCATCCCCTGAATGTTCAGATGCTCTTCAGGTGCATGTAGAATTCAAGTATGCCCAAAAGACATTTTGTAGGCTTTATTTAAATTGCAGTTTGCTACATCATTGAAATGTGTGCCCACCCATGTATAACTGAAGTATGATGGAGAGTGTGTGTTTACTGTGCTTTTATCAGGACTGTAAAACTGTCTTAGTGAAAGAAATCAAAACAGCAATCCCTTTTTATCATTCTAAAACTAAGCAAGGCAGTGATGGGGACTGACTAAATTGGTGACACTACTAACTTAACCACATTTTCTGTAGCCTAGTAGTGTAAGAGTTTTGTCTGTTTTTCAAGCATATTAAACATAAGCTACTTCTACCTACAAGTTGCTTTATTGCCTTACTAAACAATATTTCTTTGATGTCATAATGTATTTTGAATGCAGCTTTAAAGACGCAGTAAGTGATTTCCAAGAAAGTGAATTGGAAAGAGTACCAAAACACACTTGTAGCCAGTCAGCAGTAGGGGGAGCAGTAGCCAATCAGCAGTCACTCATGAGGGGGGAGGTGCCTGTGCTGCATAGCATGTTTGTTAATTTGGGGGTGGAGCTATCAAGATAGGGGTGTGATCCTTTTGGGTAGGACTGCATAAACAAAACAGAACAGAATGGAACGCATGCGAGCTACAGCGAAAATAGAGGCCTACATAGACGAGAAATTGTGCAAAGAGGTTAGAAAGTACCTTCATTTGTAAAGTTATAAATACTCCCCAGAGTGATCTCTCTCTCTCACCGACGGCCCTGACGCCAATTCAACTTGCTGAATTGGGCGAACTGCCGTTGACGTGTGAACACACAGCAGTAATCAAACACACTCACCTAAATGGTTCTCTGGTGCGAAGTTTGTATTTACAAGTCGCAATTATGACATCAGGTGTGTTCAAGTCACTTTGAACAGAGCAGGTGTGTTTTTGCTTTTTTATGTTTTTACTCAATTTATGATGGTGCTGTAAAGTGAATCTTTAGATGTCCTATTGTTGCGGCTACTTTTATTGTAAAAAAAAAAAACATTAATTTCAACAAATTTACCATCAGCACAAATGCTGCATTTATTGCCGCTGCCATATTTTCTCACTGCCAGACCCACAACTCTGAAACTCAGTGCTTAAAGAAAGCTTCCCACATTTAATTATGTGCGTTAATATGTGCGTTCAACTTGTAAATACGTTCTTTCCAACATGACTTGAATACAGCGATAGCAACTCTGCTTCATTTTAGTGAATTAGTTTGGAGGGAAAGGGTGACACAGAACACAGAAAAGAGAATTTTTAAATAGAAATGTCGAAAGAGATTGTTTGAATCCCGAGAGGCGTCTACTCTCACCTAAGCTTACGCTACTCCTACATCCTACGTCATACGCCGCAACTCGACTCTCTCGTGAACACACGGACGGCCGTTACCGGAAGCTAGTGATCATAGTCTATAAAGTTACAATTATGGATATTTTTCTTATAAAAACCCATCGCTTCGCTTCAGAATGTCTCTCCTGGAGTCATATGGATTACTTTTTTGGGCATCATTCACTCCCATTATAAAGCATGGAAGAGCCAGGATATTTTTAATATAACTCTGATTGTGTTCGTCTGAGAGAAGATAGTCATATACATCTAGGATGGCTTGAGGGCGAGTAAATTGTGGGATAATTTTCATTTTTAGGTGAACTATCCCTTTAAGCTTCAACACAAACAAGTTACAAATGTTACTCTTACTTTAAAAATAAGGTGGATAGAAAATCCAGTTTATTTGATTGAATAAATGGATGTGTCTCTTTCATATTTAGTGTTGTCAAGTTACCGCCCTAACCCACTCTTTCTCTCATATGGAGATTTATTCTAGTGAATCGGATCAGATGGGCAGTTCATTAAATAGAGACAATTAAAAGTGACGATTCACTGATTCGAATATGCTTTCAGGCCTTCACTTTATGGCAGGCTGTTTAGTTAAATGCTGCCACCTTTTGCTATAATTTCACATTAGTTGCATTCTAATCTTTTTTTTTTTCATTTAGTTGCAACAAGCAAAGTAAAGCGTGCAACATGTGCTTTCCATTTGTATTGAGTTCCATTTATTTGCCTCAAAAATACCTGTCTAAGCCTGTGTGCTTTTGTCAATCAGTGATGGCTGATTACTTGTATATGGGTGTTTATTTATACACTTTTTTTTTTTTTTTCAGCAGAAAACAGGAGTCCCTCCTGGAAAATGAATTACATGAAATAATGAAGTCACTGAATTAGATCATTAGCTTGATTAACTCACCCCATATGTTGCAGTCATGGGAGAATGATGAAAAAGCAGGAAAACACATCAGCGCTTGTGAATCATAATTAAGAAATGCTAATTGTGTTTTTCATTACGGGAAAATCAATGGCTAACTCTGGAGACGTTACACTTGGTTTATTTTGTTTGGGCTCAAGATTTCATTTTAGAAGCGACATAAAATGATGCTGAACGCTAGAAAACATGCCATTGCTTTAAAGTTTAACCCGTCACATGTACCGTAGCTATAAAAAGATCTCATTGAATATTTGACAGAAAGCCCTTTTGCATACGCATTCTTTCGACTATATTGATGCACATAGTTCTCACCGAATTTTCATTTATAGGTGCAAATTGAATAAAGGGGTGTCTCCATATTGCCTGGGAATACCGCTTAGCTCATGTATTAAAGCTGACTACATTGGCCCTGGCCTTGCTTTAAGTCAGTAATATGCTGAGATGGGAAATCTTTAGATTGTGCATTGTTTGCAGGGTCACACACCATGTAATTATATTTTGAACCTGCTGGTGAGCTCGAGACAAGAGCATACATTTGAATATACATTAGATGACTGCAGAAAGACTTCTCTACAATGGCAACAAACCATAGACTAACACAATATGTGCATGCTCAGGGAAACCAAGGGCACTGCAAACATTATGGTTCGCTTACATAGCTATATGAATGTGTTAATTAGGCTGACAATAAGTTATACTTTATGCTTATGTATATTTGGTATTTGCTCATGCTTTAAAGGCATATTATGCTTCTTTTTTTTTTTTTTTTTTTAATTTTTAACTTTTTTTAAGTGTGAAAAGTTACTGTTTGAGCATGAAAAAGCTCTGCAAAGTTGTAAAGCACAAAGTCACTCCAAAGGGTCTATATCACTGAACTCCCTGAAACGCCTCCATTGTAGTCTTGAGTTTTCTTCCGGGAACAAACACGTCACAATATTCCTCATTTAAATAATTCATATGCAGAATAAAGGGGCGAGGCCTGGTTGAGTTAGTTAGTAGTGTGTTGAAGTAAGGGGCGGGACATTTCCCAAACACGCTCAAAGCTGTTGACCAATCACAACACACTGCTCCAACTGACCAATCAGAGCACATTGTGCTTTTCAGAAGGATTAAAAAATGCTGGGTTAAAATCAACCCAGGTTGGGATGAAAATGGACAAACACATTGATTGGGTTATTTTAACCCAGCAGTTGGGTTAAATGTTTGACCCAATGTGCTGGGCAGTTTTATTTAACTCAACTGTTGTTTAAAAACTCATAATTACCAGAGGCAACAATAATAATCAAAAGGTGAACATTTATTAATAAGCAATCTAATAAATGTTTATTATATAATTATTATTCATTAAACTTATTAATATATGTAAATTTCCTAAATACTTTGGGTTCATTTTAAGCAAGCAATACAGTAAATTTTTAAGCAATAGTTGGGTTAAATAAAACTACCCAGCTGGTTGGGCAAACATTTAACCCAACTGCTGGTTTAAAACAACCCAATCGCTGGGTTTGTCCATTTTCAACCCAACTTGGGTTATTTTTAACCCAGCATTTTTAGAGTGTAGGTTACCATGATCTTCACTTCAGAATTAATTATACTGAATATGCATTATTCACATTAATTATGAATCTATAGTAGTTCTTTGCAGTCCTCTGTGAGGTATGAAAAACTGTAGTTATTGATTAGCTAATTATCTAATTGGTTAATCAGATTTTTTTCAATAGTAGTTACTATGTTGTTACATATGTTAATATGTTGTTACTCATTTGTTCCAGTGTAGTTATTCATTCAAGTGTTGTTTTGGACAGCATTGACTTTCAATGCATGAACAAAAACCTATTTTTGAAACATTCTTCCAAATATGTTCTACACACGTTTTATGTTCTACAGAAGAACAGAGAAAGAAATGCATACTTGTTTGGAACGACATAAGGGAGAATGTGACAGTATTTTTATTTTGGGGTGAACTATCCCTTTAAGGATTGAAAATAATTCACTGGCCATTACCTTTGCAGAGACACCAACACACAAAAAGGGACTATTACCATTCGACATTAAAGTGCCAGAACAAGAGCTCATCGACATTAATTAGACTGAACTATTAGGGGCTGCACGGCTTATTGAGCAGCTCACATTACTCTGTGTTGAGTGCGAGACCCTCATGTGTGGCCAGTCCACCGATGCCTCGGCCCCCGCGTCCATGTCGTTCTGTGCAGGGTTAATTGCTACACCTTAGCTCATGTCCTTGTGTTAATGCAAATGAGATCTTTTGACACCCTGTGACGAGTTTGTGTGGTGGAACAGAATAAGCGACGGCTCTGGAGCTTGTAAAGGAAGGTGTGTAACAAAGGCTGCTTGTCTGAGCAATCACTCTCCGTTATTGTTTGCCAAGGAGGCCGCAGAGGAACGGTATATTCATGAGCTGAAAGATGAGGGAGATGCATTTGTTTCCTACCTCAAACTGAAAGGTAAAGCCCTTGTTCTACGAATAATCAACGCTGTAGTCTCTCTTCGAGTGTATGTGACATACAGTGACAAATGAGGTGAAATAAAGCATGTTTTGACAGGCACAGGAGCCGTGTACCACCTTAATTGAATGGTTAAGGTTGATATTCATTTACAGGGCCCAGATATTTTGTATAATAGAGGCTGAGGCTAATTGTCTTTTTTTCCCAGTGAATATTTCTCAGGGTAGTCAACTTCTGTATAAGCACATACACTACTGAACATTTCTACTGTTACTAGCCAGGAAAAGCAGGGCATGTTGCTGCAATTGAACAACCCAGGCTTTGCAGAAAAACAGTAAAACGATTATGGAATATGAAATAATTGTAAATTAATTTTGTAAACTTTAAAACAGCTTTTCCCAACCTGACATTTCTGGAAAATACCTAACCTTTAAATTAAAATCTGTCTTCATCATATAGTTGACTCTTGTCTTAATATACATTACCATTCTGTAAGTTTTTAATGTTTTTTGAAAGACTTATTTTATGCTTACCAAGGCAGCATTTATTTGATCAAAAAATACTGTAAAATATATTGTGAACTATTATTACAATTGAAAAGCACTGATTTGTGTTTTAATATATCTTAAAATGTAACTTGTTCTTGTGATGGCAAACCTGAATTTTCAGCAGCCGTTACATGATCCTTCAGAAATCATTCTAATATGCTGATTTGCTGCTCAAGAAACATTGCTTATTATTATCAATGTTGAAAACAGTTGTGTTGCTTGATATTTTTGTAGAAACCATGATACTTTATATATATTGTTACAATGTTGGTAGCATATGTAAATGAAGAATGTTTACTCGTTCTCCACATTACCTGGAACGAAAAATGTATGTTTATTTACAAAAATCCTCCGAGTGATGCAAAATGCTAAATTTTTGACAGTACCAGGGCTTTTGTGAAAAGGTGCATTCACGCCGTTATCGTAATTACTGCAATTACGTGATTTAATAACCGTTCACATCCTCGTAGAGCTCGTAACTACAGCTTGTACTACAGCTCTTTGAATTCTTGCACCTACACTGTAAAAAGAATGGTTGGTTTAACTTAAAAAAAGTAAGTTACCTGGTTGCCTTAAAATTTTGAGTTCATTGAAGTAATTTTTTTTGGAGATTGGTTTAATCAACAAAAACTCTACATATTATGTCATCTGAACTACATTAATTATCTAAGTTGATTTGACAAAAGAAAAAATGTTGATAACAAATCATGAAAGTAATTTTTTACAGTATGGGAACGATACATGTCGACAACATTATGACTAAAAGTTTGCTAAGAAGTATTTCCTACTAAAGCAAGGCGGTATTTGACTCTGGATTTTGGGTGCATTATGTTTGTTGAAGTTTTCCTACCTATTTGGCAAAAGCAACAAAAACAGCATTTTTTTCTGTCTTCTCTAGCACCGATTTCAATTTTTTTCCGCCTTTCTACTGGCAGCCAAGTTTTATTGAAAGTCCATTTTACCAGCAGCGAAGCACCCCTTTAAAATAACCTTTTTTTTCCTTAATTTGAAGAACATTTGAAAAATCTAAATAACATTTTTTTTCTTTTTTTGAGATGGAAAAGTTCTGTGGATGTTAAAGGTTCTTCATGGAACCATCGATGCCAATAAATAATCTTTGTTTTTAAGAGAATAGAGTGGTTTTTATTGTATTTACTTGTCTACCAATCGTGCACATACTTCTATTTCTGTAACATTTTATTTTTTTTCAGGCAGATGACCTTGTACACACAAACACTGAGAGACATATGATCACACAGCTGTTTACCATTTCCACTTATACAAGCCAAAAGCATTTTTTTTCCCTTTCATGAGATAAAGGTGATCTTTAGTGCGGTATGAAATGGCCAAGATCTGTCATAACTCTGACAAATGTAGGCCAGTTTTGCGGCGTTGCGTTTTGTTAAGGCTTGTGTCCCCACAAAAATTCAGCTAGCAGCTGTGTTAACCAGCCTACTGGGAGGGAAGCCAATACAGTGTAGTAGAGTAAAAGATCAAGAAAGTGTGCTGTTTAGCCTGGGTCATTTAACTTAGCTTTTCCTGCGCTGCAGTGACAGTATGCTGCAATATCAGTATGCATGACATTTATACACAATCTTTCTATTGTTTAATGTTTAATTAGGATGTGCTTTAAAGTTGGCACATAAAACATGCTTTAAAAAAAGTCCAGAACAATACATCTTTTTGCAGATAATGACAAAAATCTGGCATCTGACAGGGTGTGAATAGATGTTGTGTCTGGTGGTACTGGTGATCAGATTTGGTTTGAATAGTTTTTTCATACTGAAGCATGTAAAGATGGGGATCAGGGGATCGAGATGCTCATTCATTCGGAAAAATAGAAATGCCAGAAATGTGTGATTAAATGGCGACACATAACCCTTCTACCTGAATTGAAAAGGTTCATGGGTAGTTCACATGCAAATTAAAAGATTTGCATAATGACTCCTTCATTGTAATCTTCTGAGATTGGATCTGTGGCCAAAGGTAAATTTAATTCATCACTTGTGGAATGATTCTTAATAAAAGTAGGAAGATTCTGACAGCTGTGCTATTTTACAACCAGTACATGGTAAAGTCATCACACAGAGTGTTTTTTTATCCCTTTCAATAGATGCAATTGACCCTTAATTGATAGAATCCATAACTTTAGCAAATGACACAATTTAGTGACATTAGTCAATCATAGCAGTGGCCATTTCCTGACAAGCCTTGAGGGACACGCCCACATAAATCAGGTTTTTTTTTTAAGTAATGGCTGCATCTGAAATAGCATACTCTCTTGAGTAGGTACTTATTTTGACTAAGTAATTACTTCATGACTGCTAAAAAAGTGTGTTCTATATTGTTTGAATGTAATCTGGCCGTACTACATTCGCCATGTTGTCATAATCACGTGACCTGACAGTGTCAGTTGTGTTGCGCCACCGCCATTCACAAATCCTCTCCCGTGGCCTCATGGGATAGTAAAGTGTCCATCGTATGCACACTTCAAAATCCCGACGGAAATAGTAGTCATTAGTCATTTTTTGCCTACTGTTTTATGAGTTCTGTGAATTTGAACATACTTCTTTTGTCACATACTGCTTTTTTTAAGCTACTATAGTAGGGAAGTATGAGATTTCAGATGCAGCCAATCATTTTTTAAAACTTTACTAAAAAACTTTAATAAAGGTGCAGTAAGTGATTTCTGAGAAACGCTGTTGAAAGTGGATTGGACCGAGCAGCACAACACACTTGTAGCCAATCAGCACTTAAGATGGGGGAGATGAGAGAGTGAGCCAATCAGCAGTAGGGGGTGTGTCCACTCATGATGGGGGAGAGGAGAGTGAGCCAATCAGCAGAGGGGGCATGTCCACTCATGATGGGTGAGGGAAGAGTGAGCCAATCAGCAGTAGGGGGTGTGTCCACTCATGATGGGGGAGAGGAGAGTGAGCCAATCAGCATTAGGGGGCATGTCCACTCATGATGGGAGAGGGAAGAGTGAGCCAATCAGCAGAAGGGGGCGTGCCCACTCATGATGGGGGAGGGGAGAGTAAGCCAATCAGCAGTAGGGGGCGTGTCCACTCATGATGGGGGAGGGGAGAGTGAGCCAATCAGCAGTAGGGGGCGTGCCCACTCATGATGGGGGAAGAGAGACAGTGAGCCAATCAGCAGTAGGGGGCGTGTCCACTCATGATGGGAGAGGGGAGAGTAAGCCAATCAGCAGTAGGGGGCGTGTCCACTCATGATGGGTGAGGGGAGAGTAAACCAATCAGCAGTAGGGGGCGTGCCCACTCATGATGGGGGAGGGGAGAGTAAGCCAATCAGCAGTAGGGGGCGTGTCCACTTATGATGGGGGAAGAGAGACAGTGAGCCAATCAGCAGTAGGGGGCATGTCCACTCATGATGGGATTTCTGTGCTCGATAACAGTGCAAAAACGATGTAAGAGAGTCATTGTTCAGTGTAGACAGCGCCATTGATTATAACGAGAGTTCTGATAAACTCATGCTGTGTGATTGACAGCTCCAGTGATTGTAAAGGGAGCGTTCTTAGATTGCTTTCTGTATATAATTTAATCACAATTTAAATAACAGATAATTTTCATGCTACTAAGAGAAAGAACATGAAGTTGACCATTTCACTGGCTTGATTTACCAATGCATAAATAGCAATAAATGATTGCTATCACAATCATTATATAATAGACACCACTGATCACAGATCAGGCATTAGAATTAACACGGTTACTTACATGTTGTGCATCACTGTCGAGTCCATATCTTACAGTAAAAGTCTGTTTGCAAAGCCTGTGCCAGATTGTGACTGATTTACCAAAAGAATCCACAGTGAAATGTACCGAGCAAATAACGCTCTACAGAGTTAAAAAATAAATGAACACTTTCCTAGCATTACAATGTTTTGGAGGCAGTCTTTCATCGCACTATTGCGTCACAATGTGACAAAATCCGAAACGAGTCGTTTTCAGAGCTTGGTTTCAATAAAAGCTGTTTTGAGTTCTGAAACTTAAGGACGTTTTTATAGTACAATGACCTCTTACGCGTCAAACGTTCAAGGAAAATTTGATTTCTCAATTCATGACCCCTTTAACAACACAAGTGAACCTCAAAGAACACATTAAAATAATAAAAGACCCATTTAAATCAAATTAAATCATTTAAATCAACATCTTTTCCTAATGTCATTCAAGCCCTTCTGATTTATTCACAACATCTCTCTCTCTTTTCTCATTTGCTTCCAGGTTTTGGACAACACAACCCGACGTGTCTGCATTGAATTTGGAATGAAGTTTCTCAAGGGTAAACACTCACAAAACTTACTAAACTAGACTTCCATTTTCATGTGCTTTTTGTGATAAAGCTATTCATTTGCCCATAAGCCATAATTCTTCACATTTCCATGGTTACAATAACATTTACAAGGCCTCTTTTCAGTGTCCTTGCTTTACAGAAAATTGGAGAGAGAATTGTCGTATTTACAAAAGAAGATGTGTGTCTCTTTTACAGCAGGAGAGGATTACGCAAGGAACAGAGGAAGCAATGCATCCTCCGAGTCAGGATTATATTTAGCTCAGGCCAGGCAAACAATGCAAACTGATCATGTAATAGATAAAGACAGCAGTGCATGTGCAAAGCACTTTTGGGCATTGTTATTTGAGCGGATTAAATGTTTAGGAAATTATCTCACGAGGTTAAGCAATTAGTTTATTCCTTTCTCTCCACGCCTATTATTTATTTTCTGTTCTCGCTGCAGAACGCCCACTTCTCAAAGAGACTCGTAAACTTTTATATTGTATCTTCACTTAATTAAAAGCATGTCCTTTATTGAGCATCTCTGCAGAACGTTGACTGACGTCAATTTCTTCATTGTCCAGTCAAGTGTGATGGGACTTTATAGTCCGGCTGGGCACAGTGGAAACACTCACTCACGTGTGGGTCGTCCTTCATATCACAGTGACTTCATTCAATAAAGCTCAGAGAAATTGAAGATCTCTTTCCAAACTTTATATAGGCCTTTTGATTTTGGCTGTGGGGCTGTTTTTCAGTGATTTAACAACTTGTGTTCCCACATCCGGTTCTTTGTTGTTTTATCTTCGCACAGATTGAATAGGGCAGTTGTGGTACATCAAACCAGGTCAAACACAAGGCACTCTGTGACCACCATCACAAACATTTTCTGTTTTCGTTGAGTTCGCTCCAGGCAGAACCTACTGAAATACTTATCCTAAACGTTTTATTGTATCTCAATGCATTGGGAGAATATCCATCTGGTTAATTTTGTATTAAAACATAGTTATATAACCTTGAGCATTTCAAGAGAGGATCCAAACTGCAATAAATGGATTTACATAAATTAATAATACACAGGGCTGCACTGAATCCCCAAAATAATCCTCTTCCTTTGGCCATCGAGCTCTTCACACAGCATTCACACTCCACACTGTGCCATAATCTCTTCCTGCAGTCTTTAAAACCACAATCGCTTGTTTAGAAACACATTTTGAGTTTTATGTACTGGATGAAAAAGGAAAGTCTCTTCTTTCTAATAATAATACTATTAAAAACTTGTTTCGAGAAAATCGACACTAAAGATTCCAAACTTTTTTTTTTTTTTTTTTCAGAATTAGAAGATATGCATTAAATCATAAAACATTATTTTTTTAAAATTGTACTGTAACTTCTTCCTGAGTCTCTCCATCAGTGTCGACTCCGGTTTGAACAATGTAAGGCTGAACACCGTTACTGACAATCCTCATTTTGGCTGCGTGAGATTCTCCAGCTTTGTTGTTGTTGAGCTGTTAAAGCTCCGCCCTCTTCTGGAAAGGGGGCGGGGAGCAGCAGCTCATTTGCATTTAAAGGGACACACACAAAAACGGCGTGTTTTTGCTCACACCCAAATAGGGGCAAATTTGACAAGCTATAATAAATGATCTGTGGGGGATTTTGAGCTGAAACTTCACAGACACATTCTGGAGACACCAGAGACTTATATTACATCTTGTGATAATAGGTCCCCTTTAAAAATGATCCTTTTGTGGTCTATAAAAGAAAGAAGGGCGTTTGGCATTAGAACAATGTCAGGGTGAGTAAATGATGATTTAATTTTAGGATGAACTATCCTTTTAAAGGTGCAGTAAGCGATATTTAAAAAACGCTTTTGAAAAGTGTGTCGGACCATGCACCAAAACACTTGCAGCCAATCAGCAGTAAGGGGCGTGTCTAATAATGACGCGGAGGAAGAGAGCTCAGTGCATCGTTCGGTGATTTCAAATATCAACATCTTCACTTATTGCACCTTTAAAGAACGTCAAAATGATATTTATTGTTTAAATTTTTTGTGATAAAATCGACAATTTAAAAGCAGAGGCTAATTGTTTTATAAAAAATGACACTTTCTTCACAAACGGACTCAAAACAATACAAATCATCTTCTACAGTTACTGTGTCGTACTGGAAGTTCAGACACATACCCAATGTCATAATTTCACAGTGACACATTTTTGGTCCTAGCACATGTAAATGACGAAAGGGGGCATTTGTTTGGTTGTCATCACTGGCACCAACTCACCACCTCCAGTACTAAAATTCAGGTCTGCCTGTGGAAAACAGGATTATTGTGCATGCTACCGGCCTCTTGTGATGTAACACATGAGCTCACTCTGATAATCAGGACCTGGGACCACGGCCTGACTCTGTAATTGAGCCACGTATAGTGTTCTCTTCCCGTTCTCAATATGAGGAACCATATCCGCCAACTCTGACTTAATCAGATGGTGAAAAGAGAACTGGCAGGAGGGCTCTGATTAAAATATTGTTTTTTAGCACTGCCTCGGAGAGCCAGGCTCCTTATTAAAAATTGATCCTCAAGCTGTGTCGCCTTGCGTTTCTGCTTTGCTGAAGAATTCATTACCTCTGCCACGCACCATGTCGCCTGCCTGGTATTCTCCATGTCACCGCACCCCTCCGTATCCTGCACCCCCTCTTTCGTTTATCAATTCTGAGATGCAACAAACAAACAAATATTCCAGAGGGAGGAGAGAGGAAGAGAAGGACGAGGAGGGAGGTTGAAGCAAAAACACGCCGCCTCAAGGCCTTCTCCGCACGGAGTACAAGACGTTTGATCACTGGCATGAAAAGCAAATGCTGTTTATTCTTATTCTCATTTTCCCTCCTTTTATAAGTTCATCTCTTTATGTCTTTTGAGTAGCTAGTTTTTTTGTTTGTTTGTTTGTTTGTTTTTTTTTGCATTGCATTGCATAGCATTTTTAAGGGAAAATTTATGGGATTGTACAAAAGGGATTGGTAAAATGTATTGAATGGAGCTTAGGGTACACTTACTGAAGTGATTGTAAATTAATTGCCTAAATTATTACATTATTTGCTAAATGCATTCTTAAATTGTGATGTTGACATGCATTCTCTGTAAAGCTGCTTTGAAACAATATGTATTGTGAAAAGCGCTATACAAATAAATGTGAATTGAATTGAATTGAAGCATAATCAAATTAGCCATTTTAAGAACAAACAAATTTAATAACAATTTTGATTACAAATACTCACGAGTGTTGTGTTGGGGACACATATAACTTAGTGAATGTGGTCCAATTGTGTAAAAACTGGTTTAAATTCGCTGTGAGCCCGCTTATGGGTCATTCTGTGTTAAATCAACCAAATTTCGGAAACTTCTCCGGCTCAAATTTTTGATATTGTTAAAAAAAAAAAAATCTGATGAAAGACAAACATAAAGGAAGAAGAAAGCCAAAATATTAAATGTCACAGATGTATATTCACTGAGTAATCCATTATTTTATAGAGGAGGGTCAAAATGACCATTTTCTCCTGAGATTTGGAGCCAAATTACAGGGATGTAAAAATTACTTCAGAAAGATGTCAGCATTATTATTTTATTTTTACACAGAGATTGGTAGGTCTATTAGTGAAATCTGTTGACTTTAGCAATCTTTGTTTCATTATATGCCAACGGTGACCATTCAAAAATGGCAAAAAAACACTTCTTGTGTTTTTTGCCCCAAAGTTTGCATGTTTGTAACTCAAGAAGTATTAAAGATATCTTAATATCCTTCTAGATTCTGGTTCTTAACAAACTTTTCTTGAGGTATCTTAATTTGTAAGGCCCAGTATGGTTCATTTCCATAGATATGGGAATCTCAATGTGGATCCATGAGTAAATTGGTAAATTGTACAGATTTTCAGTGACCGAAAGCCAAATGTGGGTCACTTTGCATACAGCTGATACTTTTGTCTTTTAAAGAGGAATATCTGAAGAACAAATAATGTTGAAACTAGAAATTTATTATGCATTTTTCTGTCAACACAGTTGCATAGACACACCGGTCTGAGTGCCATAAATAATTATTTTCCAAAGTTTGCATGCCCGTAACTTTAAAAGTATTCAAGATATCTCAATATCCTTGTAGATTCTCATTCTTAATAAACTTTTCTATTGGAATCTTCATTTTCAAGGCCCTTTGTAGTTTAGTCACATCTCAATGCTGCTCTTCAAACAGCTAATACTTAGTGTGTTTAAAGAATAATGTCTGAAGAATAAATAATGTTGAAACTAGAAATGTATCTTGGTTCCCTCTATCAAAAGAATTGCATTAAACACACCTCTTGAGTTACAGACATGCAAACTTGGGGCAAAAAAACACAAGTACTGCTTTTTCCCCTTATCTGAACTCTCACTGCTGGTGTATAATGCAACAAAGATTGATAAAGTCAACAGATTTCACTAATAGACCTACCAATCTCTGTGTAAAATTAAAATAATGATGCTGACATCTTTCTAAAGTCATTTTTACACCCCTGTAAACTGGCTCCAAATCTCAGATGAAAATTGTCATTTTGACCCTCCTCTACAAAATAGTGGATTACTCAATAAATATACATCCATGACATTTAATATTTTGGCTTTCTCTTTTATTTATGTATTACATTCACCAGAATTTTCTTCCTCTTTTTTTTTTTTTTTTTTAATCAAAATCAAAACATGGAATGACCCGGTATGGATTTGGTTATTTATTTAGTTAGTTAGTTAGTTATTGTAAATAAATAATTATTATTATTAATATTGTTGTCCACTGGAAAGAAAAGTCACTAATTGCTTCTCTTGGACAACAATGAGATTGAATGGAGCTGAAGTCTCCCCTTTCTCCTCTGAAATCTCCTTTGAAAATCCTGTCACAAACTTTTTTGTACAAACTGTAAATACTGTTCTATTTAAACGCAAGCTTACAAAATCTGTCAAGTCTGAGACTTCAGTTTGAGCTCAATTATTTGTCATGAGCAGCTCCAAGATCAGCTTGAGCTGCGCTATATCACATTCATTTTATAGGTCTCTTACAGGTTCTCCGAAAAATCAGGAGAGAATTTGCAAATGCATTGCATCAGTCTCTTCGCTGTCTAGACGACATAATTGTGACATTAAAGAAGTCTCATTCATAATTTATCTTTGCCAACATATATCCCATTCTTATTTCGAGAAACATCCAAGTCGAAGTCAGAACATAACTGAGGTTACATCAAATCTCTATGAAAGAGCAGTTTCTTAGCAATATAAGTTTTCTCTGGATTCTCCCTTTTTTTCTTTTCTTTTCTGCATTTTTCTCTCTGTTGATTAAGAACTAATGCAAATCATGGAGCCTCAGCGTCAGCCGCCACAGGAAATCAATATCCCACAAACCCCTGCTCCTTCCCCCTCATTCCTCCATAGCGATAACTAGAGCCTCCTCAAACAAAACAATTAAAGACTCAACCTTAAACTCATTACCCACACCGCTGAACAAGAAAGCCTATTCCAGGATGACATTGAGTGCTGTTTGCTTCTCATTGTGAGCCTATTTGATATTCACTGCTTGTCTGAGGCCTGTTTAAATACGCAGATTAATTGTGTTCGTGTCCACTTGTCTTTGCTCACACAGGTGTGCCTCCGTGATTGATTTGCTGAGAGTTTTGTATTTTGTTTCCATTGATTTAGCCAACCAGCTACTAGAGTAACTTATAAGAGTACATGTTGGTTAAATGACTGGAAGCAAAGGTCTTAAAGTGTAATGTCTAATGTAGCTGTCTGTGAATGTAAACGATCTGCAAAGTTGTGAAGTCGAAAGTGCACGATAAATACAATTATTGTCTCTCAAAAGAAAGAATCGACTGCCTAAAACAAGTCATTATGAATCCCACAAGTAACACATTTGCCTAATGCTCAACAATGTCTACTTTGAGCCGCCCTCAAACACTGTAGCTGGTTTGTGTTGTAAACATGTACATGTCGAGAAGATGCTGTTTTCTGCTCTGCAAAAGCAAATTCTCTTTGTAAACACTCCCAAAGGATGAGGATGTGAAGAGTCAGTGGTTAAAATTACCACAGCGATACAACAGCAGAATAACCTTTTCACAATCTCTGTGAGATCTAAATGGGATTTACAAAACGCCATAAAAGATTGGACAATAGCCATTTTATTTGGACCAACTTGCTCCTCAGAATCACAGCCTGTAAGTATGATTAATTATTGTTCAAAATACGTAGTTTTGTGTTTTATATTGTGTATGTCTCCGGCTAACTGGCTAACTCACATTATCACTGTCTTACTATTGCTAAAATCTGTTGACTTTATCAATCTTTGTTTCATTATATGCCATCGGTGACAGTTCAAAAATGGCAAAAAGCACTTCTTGTGTTTTTGGCCCCAAGTTTGATTGTCTGTAACTCATCTGATAACTAAGAAGTATAAAAGATATCTTAATATCCTTTTAGATTCTGGTTCTTAACCAACTTTTCTTGAGGTATCTTCATTTTATAGGCCCAATATGGTTAATTTCCATATGGGAATCTCAATGCGGCTCCATGAGTAAATTGGTAAATTGTACACATTTTCAGTGGTCAAAAACCAAATGTGGGTCACTTTGCATACTTTTGTCTTTTAAAGAGGAATATCTGAAGAGCAAAAAATGTTGAAACTAGAAATTTATTTCATTTTTTTTTCTGTCAACACAGTTGCATAGAACATACTTGTCTGAGTGCCATAAATATTTCTTTTCCAAAGTCTGCATGCCCGTAACTCTAAAAGTTTTCAAGATATCTCAATATCCTTCTAGATTCTCATTCCTAATAAACTTTCCTTTAGAAATATCCCTCTATAGTTCAGTGCCATAGATATGGGGATCTCAATGTGGCTCTAAGGTCAAATTGTTGATTTTTACCCATTTTCAATGGTCGGAAACCAAATGTAGGTAAATTTTCAAACAGCTGATACTTATTGTGTTTAAAGAAGAATGTCTGAAGAATAAATAATGATGAAACTAGAAATGTATCTTGTTTCCATCAATCAAAACAATTGCATAAAACATATGCAATATGACTATAACCATAGTTCCCTGAGAGACGGAACGAGACACTGCGTCCAGAAGGGGGCGTTCCCATAGCACCCCCTTTGGGATGCAGTGCGAGAAAAGTATCTTGAAATACTTCTGCAAATCAGCTGTGGGCCACTATTACCTAAAATGGTGTCCATTAATGCAGACTGTCTCTAGTAATGATAAAGGATGGAGCAAGATTTGTTTTACAAACTTTAATGTTACACCAGTCATTCACATTAGTGCTTGGCTAACATATGCACTGTATTGGTACAATTGATAATACAGTTCCCACATGTGCACCGCAATAAATTAGAAATATACACATCGGATTGTTGATGGACATACACTTTTCAGTTTTGGCAAACTGGTGGCTAATTCGTATGAAATCATACAATCTTATTTGATCTGCAGTGGTAGTCATCTTTATGTGTGGATTTTCCCTAAAAATCTTACGTTTTCATACAATTCACATTGTGCAAATTCATATAAAATTGCCACCTCGTGTAAGGGTTCATCTAGTGTTCACTTTGTGTCCATTAAAATTACAATATCAGTTCACTAATATAATTTGAGAAGATTGCTGGAATTCCTAAATCACTTTATGATGTCTTAAAGGTGCCATAGAATTGAAAATTGAATTTATCTTGGCATAGTTGAATAACAAGAATTCAGTACATGGAAATGACATACAGTGAGTCTCAAACTTCATTGTTTCCTCCTTCTTATATAAATCTCATTTGTTTAAAAGACCTCCAAAGAACAGGCGAATCTCAACATAACACCGACTGTTACGTAACAGTCGGGATCATTAATATGTACGCCCCTAATATTTGCATATGCCAGCTCATGTTCAAGGCATTAGACAAGGGCAGCCAGTATTAACGTCTGGATCTGTGCACAGCTGAATCATCAGACTAGGTAAGCAAGCAAGAACAATAGCGAAAAATGGCAGATTGAGCGATAATAACTGACATGATCCATGATAACATGATATTTTTAGTGATATTTGTGAATTGTCTTTCTAAATGTTTCGTTAGCATTTGGTTGCTAATGTACTGTTAAATGTGGTTAAAGTTACCATCATTTCTTACTCTATTCACAGAGACAAGACTGACGTTATTTTCATTTTTAAACACTTGCAGTCTGTATAATTCATAAACACAACTTCATTCTTTATAAATCTCTCCAACAGTGTGTAATGTTAGCTTTAGCCACGGAGCACCATCAAACTCATTCAGAATCAAATGTAAACATCCAAATAAATACTATACTTACATGATCTGATATGCTGCATGATGAACACTTTGTAAAGATCCATTTTGAGGGTTATATTAGCTGTGTGAACTTTGTTTATGCAATGTATTATAGAGTCACAAGCTTGGGGGCGGGGAGTGCGTGATTTAAAGGGGACGCGCACTGAATCGGCGCATATTTAATTATGCCCCAAAATAGGCAGTTAAAAAAATGAATTAAAAAAAAATCTATGGGGTATTTTGAGCTGAAACTTCACAGATACATTCAGGGGACACCTTAGACTTATATTACATCTTGTAAAAAAGCAGTCTAGGGCACCTTTAATGCATCACAGCGGAGAAAGAAAGCTTCTAGTTGTTAGAGACACATCATTTCATGATGACATTTCCTTCTTTTCACTGTCAGGCAGTATTAATTACCTTCTGGCACCTTTATCCAAGCTACATATTCGCAATAGTGACCGTGAATGCTCTTTAATATCTCATCTTGTCTATCAAGATTATTACCTGAAAAGACCTCTGTACCCACCAAATGGTGAAACCTTACTTTTTGACATCAATTTGCCTGTGACACTCTGTTATATATAGTAATCTGTCTCCAAGGCTTCTTATTTTCACTCTTGTGAATCACCGGTCTTATACGATCATGATAATTGGGGGATTTGAGTAGTCCAGATCATTAACCAGAATTAAGATTTTGGTATTCTGCTTCACATTTGGTGTTTGAATTACCACTAGATCTGTTGCAAAGTACGTGGAGTGTTAGTGCCATAATAAGGAAATTATCATTCTGAGAATGATGTCTTCATTCATTGCTGTACTATCTGGAATTGCATATTTTATTAAGAATTAGCCAATGAGATTAGATGCTACTTCTACTTTTAGAAGTCTGGGGAACTAACAGTGATCATTTTCTTTGACTATTTCAGAATAATGAAAGTTCTCAAAGGGTGTAAAAACTCTTTATTTGCCATTACTTTGCAAGGTGTTTAAAGTTGTTTATATTTAAAAAAAAAAAAAAAAAAAAAAAAAAAAAAAAGTATTTATTTATTTTATTTTTTTTCACTGCAATATCTTTTTCTGCATGTACTTTGAGGTTCTGCTCTGAATTAATGAAACTTGTTACATGTGTGCATATGAGACTTGCATCATGCCGTCACTTGTGCTCAGACAGCGCTTGAGCAGGTGGTAATCACAACAGTGTCCATTTAGATTACAGTGTTAAACGCTGCTGTGATTGATTACATTTCATGGCCCATTTAGCTTATGGTTGGCAAGAAAATGCAAAAAGGCAGTATTTTTTTTCCCAACATTTGCTGATCTGGCCTCATTTTAAAGGATTAGTTCAGTTCAGAATTAAAATTTCCTGATAATTTACACCTCCATGTCATCCAAGATGTTTATGTCTTTCTTTCTTCAGTGGAAAAGAAATGAAGGTTTTTGATGAAAACATTCCAGGATTTTTCTCCATATAGTGGACTTCACTGGGGTTCAACGGGTTGAAGGTCCAAATGTCAGTTTCAGTGCAGCTTCAAAGAGCTCTACATGATCCCAGACGAGGAATAAGAGTCTTATCTAGAGAAACCATCGGACATTTTCTAAATAAAGTAAATTATATACTTTTTAACCACAAATGCTCTGTGATGTGCCACACATTATATAATCATGTTGGAAAGGTCACGCTTGACGTAGGCAGAAGTACCGTGGTAGCCAAAAAACTCCATCTCATTTTCTCCTCCAACTTCAAAATCGTCCGAAATAATAATAAATGACAGATGGACCGATCATTTCACAAGCTCAAGCCAATCTACCAATAGAAATACCAAAGAAGTCATGCCCAGAATTAACTGTTCATGATAGCACACAAAAAACAGGGCATTGGTGAGCCTTGGAAGGGAGCAGCAACAAATCAAGAAGAAAAAAGAAAAGAAAAAAACAAAGCAAAGCAATCTCCTGTAGGGTAGTGTCTGTAAATTAGCAAACTTAATGAGCCAGTGACAGCATGACGGATCTTTAGCATCTGGGCTGGGGTGACAGTGATTGATAGATGTTGGATGTCTGCGGGCTGATCTGATGGCTGATTTATGCCGTGCTCGGCGCTGATTACATAAATGCCATTAGAGCTCCCAATGGCAGCGCTGGAGTGCGGCGTGAGCCAGACGTGATGGAGGAGAGGACAGTGACCGACCTGACACAACTCAACCTCCCGCTAAGTGCCCCCAATCCACAGTGACTTGAGATTATTGTATCATTTTTTAAACGATTGTTTTAGTATTTGATTATCTGTCCTCTGATTTCCATCATTTTTCATTGTCTTATATAGAAAGAAATAGCAGCACTCTCCGTGATAGCTTTTTATAGGACTCGGACTGATACGCAAGGCAAAGAATGCTTTATTTTTTAGTCTGGGAACTCGGATGCCTGTTTCAGGTCGTAAACCTCAGCATCCAAACCTATAGGCTCTGCGCTAGTAATGACATTTAAAATAGAAGATTGCATTTGCTTAAATTTGTAATGGAGCTAGCCAAGTGATAAGGGAATTTTGTTTTTCTTTCTTATTTATTTTTTAAACATGTAGGCATACAAAAAATGTAATGAAAACAAATGAAAGAAGCAATGAAAGACACAATGAACAACTCATGAACAGTGGCGATTGATGTGAACAGGTGAACGAGGGACCCTCCTTCTTGTCTAAAATGGTATAGTCTATTTTCCTGTTAGACTGGTGCTGCGTTCCACTCCACTTTTAGACATGCACTCGCAAACTTCCTTAAGCACTTCCCCTCGGGGGAATCCCTGCCACCATTTTTAAGTGCATTCCACTTTGTGAAGTGGACGAGGGAAGTTTATATGGACAGACGGAGCAAGTCTACTCTGATGTACACTTCCAGGAGCTCTATATCCCACAATTCAACTTGATCGTGACAGATTGTGCTTAACTGATTTGTATGATATATTGATTATTTTGGGAATTAATCGCATAATAGTGTATAATATATTAATTATGTTGAGATTTAATCGCATAATACTTGTAGCTACCTCATGTTCACAGTCAAAGTATGTACTATTGATATTTTGTTTCATTTCTGTAGTTTTATAATAACTCATATACCTGTAGGATTTTATATATTTTCTCCAACAACTTATAAGCGTATAGAATGTTGCATAAAACAAATTCAGGTACAAAAAGGTGTTTAAATAATAAATCAGCTCCATAGTGATCAAGGGCTTAGTGCGTTCCATTTAAACCTTATGCACGAGTTCCACCAGTAGTGGGCACTCCTGCAACGTAAGCAATGACGCACATCCGAGTCCCCGAGACAGAGGGAAGTTAGCGAGTGAAGGGCATAAAAATGTCCACTTCCTACACTCCGATCCAATAGGTGGCAGAAAATCACCTTTAAGTTTGGTTTGCCTGGTGCAATTAAAGATAAAAATGCCAAAGAAGAAGAATATTCCCAGTTTTACTGCTTGCACCAGGAAATACTACAGTTAAACCATCCAAAGCTGAACTGGCTGAGGTAAAACAGCTAAATTTGCTTTGCCAAGTCTTGCTTCAAAATGGTAGTCTTAACACTAATAATGATGATGATTATTGTTTTAGCACTATTTCTTCAAAGGATGAAAAGCAAATCAAACACCAGGCCAACCTGGCCAGAAAATCTTTAAATTTTCCTTCCCTTCTCATCTTCTTATGATCTGTTTTCCACAATAGCAAACCTGCATCACTAAATGACTTTGCTTGCTTCATAAAATATGTATGTCTGTACAGGGAGGAAAAATGCTAATAACGTTTGGTGGCCGAATTAGATTTGGGAACGAAGGCAAGGAAGGAAAGAAATGCATGAAAGAATTTAGCTGTGCAACTCATAAATAGTTTACCAACCTAGTGAAGATTCATCAAGTTGCATAAGAGATAAATTATATTTTCTGGCTTTGCATTCTCACCCTCACACCGCCTTTCCACCAGAGGAGTGAATTGAATAAAAGATGAGGGATGGAAATTGTGTCTGCTCCGCGATACCAAGGCTAACTGCGGTTTATGCCTGCCGACGCTCGTGAAATCCCGATATCTATGATAGGCCACATTTGGAATGGGTGTCACCGATCCTATCGCCTTGCCATGAATGAGGAAATATTGACAGCAATACAAAATGCCTTCCATGTGCGCAGAAATGTTATAGCGTATCCTCAACCTCCAGCAAAGCTTTACAGCTGACATCTGCATCCTGAAATGGAGCATGTGGAGAATTCCACCACCAGTGGTCTATCGGACCTCTATTTAACATAACACATGCAGCTGATGAAATTATTTCTAGCACAAACCCAGAGACATGCCTTTTTGTTATTCTGGAGGAGGTAGAAATGTGCTTAAAAAAGCAAGAAGCTGGAGACCGGTTTCCTCGCTGGATGCCATTCTGTGTTCTCGGCAATGAAGGAAAACAGATTTTGTCAACAGGAGACCTTGACTTCTTGCGAAAGTTAGAGAATCTTCTGCTAAATAAATGAGTAAGCTAACTCGCCTAAGGCCTTTTCCGTCATATCGGTGCACGCTTTCCACAACTAATCACACACTAGGTGTGTCAGTTACAAGATTTTTCCCCTCTGTGATTGTAGTTAAAATCCCAAAATTTGGTTCTCGCACAAATTTGTGTACATGGCGGCATGTCAAAAACAACATAAAGGGTGAACTTGCAGTAATTTTTACACTGATTTCAACAGAACAGATAAAAGATTCATTGTGTGTTGTGTTTTTAAGCAATCCATAAAATTGCTGTGCTAGAATTGTTTGGTCAAATGCACATATACTACTCAGATAAAGCTGCAAAAGAAGAACAGCTATGTTTTGTGTGTGTGTTTTTTATATAGTGCTTTAAAACCGAATGTACTAAAAGTAAAAGTAAATGGTAGCATGTTATAAAAAGACGCAAGTGTTGTGTCTAGTCTTGTGTCAGTTTGTGAATAGTCGCAGCTAGGGCTGGACAATTTTTTATTTTTTAATAGTTTTTTAAAATGTGGTCGATTTCAATATCGATTCTCAAAAGCCACGAATCAATCTTTTTTCTGTATTTATTTCCTCAAACATTGAACATAATGTCTGATTGACGTTAATCTTATTACTAGTATTCTCCACTAGATGTCATCATCTTATTTACCTTGTGCGACTGCAGTTACCCTGTCATTCATTCAGGGCTTAACATGGCGGATGTAGGCGCACATTTCAGCGTGAAAGACATTCCAGACAGTTGAAGGAACTGTCACTATCCCGAACGGCATTTTCAAGCCTTGCCAAAGTGAAGGAGAGACGCGAAAGAACTGGAGTGCGTTGTGAGAAGCTTTGTGTGTGCACAGAAAGCTGTGCATCTCCGACAGCGTGCAAATAATAAAATGCATTTTCTTTCCCGTCTCCTTGCACTTGAACGGACAAATTCGCACAAATATAACTCAAAATGCCCACATTGGTGAGTATCCTAGTAAACTTACTCGGTTATGGCTGAAGTGAATGTAAACAGTAGAGAAAGAACACGTGTGTA
This sequence comes from Megalobrama amblycephala, assembly GCF_018812025.1. NCBI lineage: Eukaryota > Metazoa > Chordata > Actinopteri > Cypriniformes > Xenocyprididae > Megalobrama > Megalobrama amblycephala. Next base: position 45,614,217 of record NC_063060.1, on the reverse strand, counting down.
TCAGTATATTGGATCCGTGCAGCTCTTAAAGTGACAGCAGCCTAATAAACCTGATGCTGTCTGTGCTTTTAATGTTGATCAAACTACAAAAGACAAAGAAATTACCTACTGCTCTTCACTGAATACATTTTGGAACTTTAACAGTGATTAACCTTCATTTAATTCATACAGTGAAGACTATATTCAGTGTTGTTTTACATTTGATTACTTTATTCAAGTTCTGTACCTGAAAACTACTGATAGACCACCCTGAAAAACCTGAAAAGCACTGATTATTTAATTTGTACCTTTGTTCTATTGTATTTATTTATTTGTACTATTGCTTGTAGTTATGTGTTCTTTATTGACTCTTTAATAATTAGTAAGTAGTTTTAGCTATGTATCAAAATTGGAATCGAGAATTGTTAAACTTCACTGGTATGTAAAATTTTAGTGTCATAACCTTATTACAATACAAGGATACATGGGTCAAAAATAACAAACACAATAACTATTTTATTAGTTTGTTACTTTTTTTGTGGTGGGGCCAGTGAAAATTGAATAATTGAATTAAATGAATCGAGAATGGAATTGAATTGACATCTTGTGAATCGGAATCGAATCGGGACATCTGTATCGATACCCAGCCCTAGTCGCAGCATCCATCCACACTATGTAGGGTCTTCTGTTGTGCACATATAGAGTAAATCATTAATTGATGGGATACTAACTGTGGCCTGAGTGGACAGGAGGTGAGATGTAAAACTTCTTCAGCAATTTCTGGAGAAAACTAAATCATGCTGGGTTGAAGTCAATTGCATTTGAGTTAGTTGTGGTCTCAACTGACACAAAAGATTTAGGTTCTGTGTTGTCAAACAGTCATCTACTTCCCATAGTTGACTCTTTGAAAGATACCCCTGTCTTTGAAAGCATTACCCTGTTTTGCAGTGGCTAGACGTGGTTTGTATTGTGACAGAGCTCTTCCTTTATCCGCGATGACACAAAGCAGTGGCTTATGCCCAGTGGGAGTCCTCTGGTCTGAGAAAGCTGAGATGATTGGTTGTCTGTCGTTTAGTGATCAAAGAGAAAGACACTTTTAAATCATCCTCCATTTGGCCATAGATTACTCAGCGAGGCTGTGTTCAGACGGAGAATTGAATGTAATATGTGCGTAAGACTAATGGTTAAACTCTGCACAAGGCTGGCCACCTCTTTTAATGGATTTAGTTTGATTAATAGCTTTATAACTATACACTGCATGCCAGTCTCTGCTTCTGATTTAATTGGTTTTATTTGAAGTGGTGGGCTTTGAGTTGATGCTGCCATTAGAGTTTTACTTGTTTTGAAATGGCAGCCACACAGACGAAAATAACTGCAGTACTATTAAATACTGAAGACCTATTCATAACATCTCCATCAGATTCAGGTTTGAATTAGTGTATGCACACATCATTCACATTTATCTGTAATTTATCAGTCTTGTTGGACAAGCTACAGAACATTAATGATTTGCATTAGTGTTGAACATGAGCATCATTTCACATAAGCACACTCAGTGGTCTGTGGTCTACAGTACATGTATATCCAGACTGTGTTGGTTATATTTGGGCTGTGAGTCAGTTCACATAAATGTATATAGTTATACACAAGCATGTACATAGTTCTTATAAACTTATGACCGTTACATCAAAGCCAGCTTGTGATGTTTGTGATGGTCTCTGGCTTACTAATTTAATTAATCTTTTGTTTCTATTTTTATATAGGCCTTGTAGCAAGGTAGAGGTACACAGTGATGTACTGTAGGTATAGCAATGCTAGCATTGTTTAAAACGTTTTTTATTTATGTAGATTATGCAAAGGAAATTTTAATATTAGTGGATTTCCACTAACATGCTGCGGACACTAAATGACTTGCCTGTGGTAAATGCAATGCTACATCAGATATTCTTAAGCAGTTTTATTGATGTCTTTCTGCAGTTGAAACACTGGTTGAGAGATTGCACGTAAACATATCTATGCATAGATCCTCTGTTCCTCTTCTTCTGCACTTTTTCCTGTTGTGGTGGTTAGCAAACGATGTTGCATTACCGAGTGTGCCCCCTTCTGGATTGGAGTGTGGATCGCCTGTACCGTTATATATATATATATTTCTATTATGTTCAATCAGTTTATTGTATGGACAACACAGTTGAAAAATCTTCTTTGGAAGAAAGAAAGTCATAAACTTTGGGAACGATATGATGGCGAGTAAATGATGACAGAATTTTAGCTCTATTTCTCACGAATTGCCCGTCATCGAATGTCTCCTGTGTCACTAAAGTCATTTAGCTCTTGTTAGCTATTAAGTCATGTAGTTTTTGATAAAACACAGCATCCCTGCACACTATTCATGTACCGCAAGTGTTTTCTAATCCCATCCCTCTCATTCTTTTGTTTTTTTTCTTTCCCTCTTTCTTCTCATTTACTTTTGTGGCATCAGCCTCAATTCTCAAACCTCTTCCGTAGGGCCGCTCCACTCTCGGTAGCGTCGGATTTTCATTACCGAAGAAGTCAATCATCATCAAACCGCCCTCTTGCCTTTATCGCTGGAATCTATTAGAGTTAATGCTTTTAGCGGCATTAACCAGGGCCCTGCGAACCTGCGGCAACCAATAGGCGAGAACAACATCCCCTGATGACACGTCTGAGCCCTGCGCTGAAAGAGCTGAATTGATAGCTCTGCAGGTAGATGAATACCAAACAGAGAAGTCCCCCGCCCCGGCTCAGGAGCGGAGTCCTTTACTGCATCTTAATGGAGCCCGAGCTTCTCTGCAGAGGATGGGAGGGATTGATATGCTGCCCGACAGCTCCTCACCGGTTCCCATTGTGCTATAGGCGATATAGGAAGCAGCCGGGGAATCAGAGTGGATGTTGCAGGGGTAGCTGAAGACAGATTGCTAAGTCGGCCTCTGAGGTGTTCGACACACTGAAGGGCCATTGTGATGAGCTGTACTCATGCCTGCACGGGCAACTAAAGCAGGCCAGTGTATTATGTGTCCTCAGTCCTCACAGTGCAAGAGAACTGCATGATGCTTTTCTCTCTCCGGTGACTGTTTAATGTTAATAAGGAACACAGACAGTGAAGTCGTTTTAGTCCTGTCCTGCATCGTTGATTTTTATTCTTCTCCTCTGTATCTCACAATTCTGACTTTTTTTCCTCAGAATTGCTTGACATAAAGTTACAATTGCGAGTTATAAAGTCAGAGGTGTGTGATATAAACTCAAAAATGGACTTTATACCTCGCAATTGAGAAAAAAAAGTCAGAATTGAGAGATAAAAGTCACAATTATTTTTTTTATTTTTTATTCTTTATTCAGTGGCAGAAACTTTATAACTCGGATTTCTGACTTTTTTGCTCTCAATTGTAAGTTTATATCTTGCAATTCTGACTTATTTTCTTGCAATTCTGACTTTTTTTCTTGCAATTCTGACTTTTTTTCTTGCAATTGCGACTTTATCCTCTGGTTTCACAGACAAGGCTTAAGCTAGTCCTAGACTAAAATGCATGTTTGAGCTGTTTTAACTGATAGTTGATACTTGTACTGACATATCTTAAAATATGTCTGTGCCACGATGCAATTGTAAGTTTATATCTTGCAATTTTTTAAATTTTTTTCTTGCAATTCTGACTTTTTCTCATAATCGTGAGTTTATATCAGTCGATTCTGACTTTTTTCTTGCAATTCTGACTTTTTTTCTCACAATTGTAAGTTTATATCTTGCAATTTTGACTTTTTTCTTGCAATTGCGACTTTATATCTCACAATTCTGACTTTTTCTCACAATTCTGACTTTATATCTCGCAATTCTGACTTTTTCTCACAATTCTGACTTTATATCTCGCAATTCTGAGTTTTCTTACAATTGTAAGTTTATATCTTTTTTTCTTGCAATTCTGACTTATTTTCTTGCAATTGCGACTTTATCCTCTGGTTTCACAGACAAGGCTTAAGCTAGTCCTAGACTAAAATGCATGTTTGAGCTGTTTTAACTGATAGTTACTTGTACTGACATATCTTAAAATATGTCTGTGCCAAGATGCACACCAGTAATGTTTTTTTCTAGGGTATGTTTATAAAAGCTACTTAAATGTCCTAATTAAACTAAGGCCTAATCCTGGCTTTATCTAAGCCCGGTCTGTGAAACAAGGCCTATATCTCGCAATTCTGATGTTTTTTCTTACAATTGCGACATTATATCACGCAATTCTGACTTCTTTTCTCGCAATTGTAAGTTTATATCTTGCAATTTTTTACATTTTTTTCTTGCAATTTTGACTTTTTCTCATAATTGTGAGTTTATATCAGTCGATTCTGACTTTTTTCTTGCAATTCAGACTTTTTTTCTCACAATTGTAAGGTTATATCTTGCAATTTTGACTTTTTTCTTGCAATTGCGACTATATATCTCACAATTCTGACTTTTTCTTACAATTCTGACTTTATATCTCGCAATTCTGACTTTTTCTCACAATTCTGACTTTATATCTCGCAATTCTGAGTTTTCTTACAATTGTAAGTTTATATCTTTTTTCTTGCAATTCTGACTTTTTTTCTTGCAATTGCGAGTTTTTTTTTTCTTGCAATTTTGACTTTTTTTGCAATTCTGATTTTTTTTTCTCTCGCAATTGTGAGTTTGTCATGCAATTTTGAGAAAAAATGTGTCAGAATTATGAGATAAAATGTCACAATTATATTTATTTATTTATTTATTTATTTATTTTTTATTCCATGGTGTAAACACACTTCCATAATTAATTGGTCAAACGTGACAGCAAAGATTTTTACATTGTTAAAATAAATTTCTATTTCATACAAATGCTGTTCTTTTGAACTTTCTATACATTTAAAGAATCCTGAAAAAAGTATCGTTTCCACATTAATACTTAGCAGCAGAACTGTTTCCAACATTGATAATCATAAATGTTTCTTGAGCATCAAATCATCATATTAGAATGATTTCTGAAGGATCATGTGACACTGAAGACTGGAGTAATGATGCTGAAAATTCATTTTTCAAAATTCAATTTATTTTGTCAAATAAATGCAGCCTCCGTGAGCATAAGAGACTTCTTTCAAAAGCATTTAAAACAAATTACAGACTCCAAACGTTACTCCAGACTGTCGCTCGATCAGAACTGTCCTGTCCCAGTGATTGTTGGTCACATGTCTGTATAGTCTCAGTGTTCCTGGAGAGATAATGTTTCAGCAGTGTCCTCTGGGCCTTTCTGAAAGTATAAATGTGAGGAAAACATCCCCATTCACACATACTGATGAGGGCAGATCCAAAGTCGGACAGGTATATTTTCATTACTGCATTTGTGTCTTGTGAATCAATACCGGAAGAAGGTGTTTAAGCTTCTTCTTTCCTGACAGACATTCTAGGCATTCCATTTGTAATTCTTGTACATGCGCTGTAAATACTCTTCCTGAACCACAAAGGTGAACTGTAATGGAGAAAGTGTTTTGTCTCTCCTTTAAAAACATTTCTCTGTCTGTTTATTGATGCCGTGGAGAGACATGATATTCAGCCTTCAAAAAGGAGAGCTTATCTTTTTCAATGCTTTCCGCCAGTACGTTCTTTCAAAATTATTGTAATTTTTTAAATTTGAGCTCTGTTCTTTGATATGCAGAATAGTTTCTAGAATCACATTACACATTTTCTAGGGATAATTTCTCTCTCTAATCCTGAAATGACTGAATTAATGCTGTGTAGTGATACTTTGAATGTCTAACATTCTTTTTCTGATCCTTCAATGTAAAACTGAAATGTTCACTTTTGCGCCATTAAGAACTATAGGAAATTAAAACTATAGCTGCAAGCAACGATTTTTCGGTTTCAAGCACTTTAAGGCCTTTAAGCATACATGCAAAAAGGTAATATATTTTATTTAGCAAGCATGTAATCATTTAGATCATAGATGGAAAATACCATTTACAGCCAATGAAGGCAGTTTATTTAGTAAATGCATGGTTTTTAAAGCTTTTTTCACCGTTGTAACAGTTAAAGCGCCAACTATGGCTCAATGTCCATAAAAGTGAGTTTTTCGAGATAGACGAATGTCCTCAAAGGCAGTCTTGGCTCCTTGGACAAAGACACCGCATGCAAACTTGCAATTGCGAGAAAAAGGTTAGAACTGCAAGATGTAAACTCGCAATTGCCAGATAAAAAGTCACAATTATCGTTTAAATTGTTTTATTCCATGGCAGAAACAAGCTTCCATAGAAAACGAAACAAACACGATAATTAAGAATATACAGTGTTTATTGTGGCCATTCCCTAATTAACGTTTAAACAAACCAATGATTTGGCTATGGTTTCTGTTAGACTGCTTCTTCACAGAGACCTTGAAAAATGATTTGAAAATGTTTCAAGAATTGAGGCACAGAAGTAAAGTAATCCAACGTCCTCGCATACATTATTAAAAGACTTCAGAGTTTATATTCATATCCACAGTGAGGTCAGGGTGGAAAATTGGTGCATAGTAATCATAGTCATATTCCCAATAAACAAATACCAAATAATCCCTTGGATAATCCTCATCATCATGATCTGCTTCTTTAATTGGCTCCCCTGAGATCAGCTGCGTTCAGTGCATTAGATCTTGCAACTAATAAGGCACCACAAATGAATAAAATATTGTTAAATTTATCAACATTTCATCAGACAACGTCAACACAAAACTTTGTTTGTCGCAGGAAGTCACCCAGATGCGGCTCCGTCGCTGCGGTGCTCGTAGTTTTGCCAAACGTGTGTGTCTGGTTGACGCTGACCTCAGATTCACCCCAGGTTCAGTGGAAGTTCAGTGCCGCTTTGTCTCATCACCAGCACTAAAGCCCGCAGGGCGGCAACCCTCCTGTGTGCGGCTCCTCAATATTACATAACGTGACGGCCCCAGAATGGCACTGCACACTGAAGTCAATTAACCACTCAAGGACACAGTAAATATTCTGTAATGGCTCTTTAAAGAGGTCTCTCGTGTTTGAGATTATGCGAACAGTGATATGAAACCACTGAGAATATGCAATAATGGGGAATGTGAAGTCAGACATTCATGTAGAAACCAAGCATGATTTATTAAAACAACTAAATATTTCATTTAGACTTAATTTGCATTTGATTGCTGTCAGTGACATTAGTTTTAATATGTTAACATTGACTTTTAGGCTTTGAGTCTAATAAGAGAACACTCTAAAAACCCCAATTTGGGTTGTTTTTAACCTAAGGGCTGGGTAAATACAGGACAGAACACAAGTTGGGTTAATTTTACCCAGCATATTGGGTTATTTAACCCAGCATAATGGGTTGATTCATTTTTACTATAATATTAGCAACTTTTTTTTTTTTTTTTTTTTTTTTTTTTTATTTACTTCATACATGAATTAATGTTTACGTATTAACTTGAATCCTCTAAACTTTTTTTAAATACTCCACACAGCCACTGGTTTGCATGATAATTCCTTTATTTTCATATAGTATAGTATATTTTATATAGTTTTTAATACATAATGCCTATATTTAAGGTCATTTAACATATATTAGAAGTAAAAATTAAACATTTAGAAGTAATTCAAGTGTAATCGACCAGAACATATTTTAACATCCTAAGTAATTATATTGTATCTTTTTGAATAAAATCATACAATTTTATGCGAGGCTTCAGGCGTTTCCATCACACGAAAAGACCAACACGACACTCGTTTAGGTGACTCACATCACGGCCCTGTATGTTGCTTTGGCAACATACACTGGGTTATTGCGTCTGACCCAGGAGCTGTGTAACACAAAAACTACCCAAACGCTGGGTTGTTACGTCTGACCCAGGAGCTGTGTAACACAAAAACTACCCAAACGCTGGGTTGTTACGTCTGCCCCAGGAGCTGTGTAACACAAAAACTACCCAAACGCTGGGTTGTTACGTCTGACCCAGGAGCTGTGTAACACAAAATCTACCCAAACGCTGCTGGTTGTTACGTCTGACCCAGGAGCTGTGTAACACAAAAACTACCCAAACGCTGGGTTGTTACGTCTGACCCAGGAGCTGTGTAACACAAAAACTACCCAAACGCTGGGTTGTTACGTCTGACCCAGGAGCTGTGTAACACAAAAACTACCCAAACGCTGGGTTGTTACGTCTGCCCCAGGAGCTGTGTAACACAAAAACTACCCAAACGCTGGGTTGTTACGTCTGCCCCAGGAGCTGTGTAACACAAAAACTACCCAAACGCTGGGTTGTTACGTCTGACCCAGGAGCTGTGTAACACAAAAACTACCCAAACGCTGGGTTGTTACGTCTGCCCCAGGAGCTGTGTAACACAAAAACTACCCAAACGCTGGGTTGTTACGTCTGACCCAGGAGCTGTGTAACACAAAATCTACCCAAACGCTGGGTTGTTACGTCTGCCCCAGGAGCTGTGTAACACAAAAACTACCCAAACGCTGGGTTGTTACGTCTGACCCAGGAGCTGTGTAACACAAAAACTACCCAAACGCTGGGTTGTTACGTCTGACCCAGGAGCTGTGTAACACAAAAACTACCCAAACGCTGGGTTGTTACGTCTGACCCAGGAGCTGTGTAACACAAAAACTACCCAAACGCTGGGTTGTTACGTCTGACCCAGGAGCTGTGTAACACAAAAACTACCCAAACGCTGGGTTGTTACGTCTGACCCAGGATCTGGGTAACGCAAAAACACAATAATTTTTTTATTTTTTTGAGCTCTACTGTTTCTGCTGTAGGTTTTGACCTTGGTTTTTGTATTTGTCAGGCATTACGCTCCTGCTCTGCAGGGACGGCCCGTGACCACGCTATTACCTCTGTAGTAAATTATTTAGCTACAACAGCCTTGTCTAGCCACCTGACGAAACTCAGACAGAGATGTGAACAGCTAACCAGGTCATCACCTGCCACCAAATCGCAAATTCCTTCAAATATGTTTTAAAGTAAGGGGCTTATGGAATACATTAGAATGTTTTACGCTTCAAATGATTGATATTTTGATTGATACTTCAAATGATAGTAATTAGAAACACATTCAGCATATTTTATTTATGTCTTTCAAACTCTAAATGAGATTTGCCTCAATTTCCCAGCAGGAGCAGGATTGTTTCATGATGCAACTAATAAGGCAAGCTAAGCTTTTTGCCTTTTTTGCTAAATCGTGTTTGGAGAGCAGCTCGTGTTTTGCTTCTGTGGAAGACAAATGCATGTGTGTGTGACGTTGTAGTGGTAAATCCAATGAAAGTGATGTCTTGTGTAGATATAGAGGTGCAGATGTCAATGATGCAGATGTGCTGCATTTCTGCATGTGAAAAGACCTGCGGAGGCAGAGTTAGTACTGTGGAACTGGAGCAATCAAAGCAAGGTTAAGTGAGTTAAGCGTTCATGTTAATATCTTTTTCATATACAAATATAAAAGCAGTAATTAAATGTCTTTCAGTAAAATTAAGTCTTTTTTCAATACAGTGGCAGTGAAGCAAGAGTGTGGGGAAGCGTTTCTGAGTCTCCTAGGCCCTGTTTACTCGTGGTATTAAGATGTGCTTTGGTCGATTGGATCACCAGTGGACGACACTAAATACAGCTGTAAAATGTTTTGAGCTTGTCCACTTTTGTCCACTTCCAGAGGCAGTCAAAAACACATTCAACCGGATTGCTTTCATAGTGTAGATGTTCATGTGGTCGAATGTGTTCAAACAGCCACTAAAAGATCGTCTACTCACTTAATGCTAAACATTATGGGAAGTGCTCTAGCCAGACGGTATTTAAACTTTGTCGACTGAAGCACAACGTTCTCTCACCATTCCTAATTTCTAACACACACTCTTGTGGCTGTCAAAGCAGAAACGTGTTTTTCTGTCGTATGTGTAAATTTCACTAGATGATTTTGTCCATTAGATCAAAAGATCTGAAAAAAAAAACATACAATGTGAACCATATGATCCAGTCGACCAAAACACATCTTAACATCAGATGTAAACAGGACCTTAGTGTTCATAGAGTCACATTTGTTTATTAATAGCTCTTTATACAGTACAGATTGTTTCAAAGGAGGTTGACAGAGTCCTGAAGGAATTTCAAGTTTTGTATGAAAACTTTTCTCTGTAATAAGAAGTTTTACACTGTGTCCTGCCTTCAGCTCAGTAATTGTTGTGGCAATCAATAGCCTGTATAACAAACTATAGCTTGCACTCCACCAATGCCAAAATACTTACAACAAATATAAACAGAAACAAATGGACAAATATTCTTATGAGTTATTAGACATAAAATGTCAATTGGTGTACTGTATATAGGAGACCTGACCATTTATAATGTTGCATCTCATTTTAATTCTTATTCACAGTTTTGCACTGATATGAAAATTTTGGCCGATACCAATAATTCTTTATATTCAAAAGCCGATAACCGATATATTGGCCGATAAATCTAAATCCAAAAAAGTCTCAAATTTTGACTGATATTGATAATTCTTTATATTTGACAGCTGATAATCTATACATTGTCTTATAAATCAAAATATTTATATAATTTGAGAGCCTGATTACAAAAAAACAAAAGTCTCAAATTTTGTCCGATACCGATAACTGATAATTTGTTAAATTTGAAAGCCAATAACCGATATATTGGCCGATAAATCAAAATCTAAATTTTTTTTTTTAATTTTTGAGAGCCTGATTATAAAATCAAAAGTCTCACCATTAAAAGTCATGTCTCAAGCACACAGTGATAATGTTCTCATTATAATATTATGTAGTCTATATGACTTGTGCTGTACATTGTACTGAACTATATTTTCCTTTTTGAAGTGATTTCAATCATATTTCAAGCAATTCAAAATCATAATCATGGACAGTGAGCATCTGAAGTGTCTCAGCTGAAAGAAATAATCCATTATTTATCGGCTTTAACATATCGGCCATTTTCTTACTGGCCGATAACGATAACATTAAAAATGAACATATATCGGCCAATACCGATATTTTACCGATTTTTATTAGTCCTCAGCGTGTAAAAACAAAAGGCAATTTGTGTTTTTTTTTTTGAAAAGGTCTTTCAGCATAGTCTGCGAAGCACCCCTCAACAAAAAGCCAATAAATCTTAAAATCAAGGTAATTTTTACAAATAAACATAACATTTATGTATTTTGAATCCTAAATGCAATCTCCACATTTAAGGCTATAAACAAACTACACCACCACTACGCTTCTGACAACTCTTTCAATTCTAATTTAAAATCTAAACGTTTTAGTTCTAAGTGTTAAAACGAGGCTGTAAACGTGGATTAGTGAATAGATGAGTTTACCTGTTCAACATGACATTTAATGTCCTCGACAGCCTCTGTAGTCCAATTTAGCAACTTTTTAGCAACTGCCTTTTTTGAGACACATACAAAGTGGAGTATTATGATGTATTTTGTGTTGTAGAATAACGTGGAATATCTTGAATATAATAAGCTGAAGTCAGGCATTTAACAAAGAACCCGTTCAAAAATCCCTTTGACTTGGATGATGGAAACTCGTTTCCGGGTTTTACGACCACCCAGTCTGTTAACATTGAAAAAATTACACACTTCATATTTGCAGCTCACCAAAAAGTGAAAATTTTATAATTACAGTATGTACTCACCCTCTTGTTGTTGCAAACCTGTATGACTTTCTTTCTTCTACAAGATATTTTAAAAATTGTCTTATTATTTTGTCAGTGGCTTTAAGTGTTATTTGGACCCATTTACGTTTATTGGATGGACAAAAAAACGTTTCTTTGTAATACATTCCTTTGTGCTCAACAGAAGAAATTCATTTTTGTTTGAACTATGGCTTAAAGCTTCTCAGAAGCTTTGGAAGGATCATGAAAAAAGACCTCAATATCAAACTTTATTTTCTGTGGTGATTAGTGGAGCTTTTAGCTCTATCATGTTGTGAGCTAAAGAAACACAATATTGTAATAGATCACATTTTGGTGTGCTTCATAATAAATGAAATGCTTAGAAACGTTCATGTGCCTGGCACACCTGTCTGACACTAAGCAATTTTAGGTAGGGAATAAGGGGTTTCTTCCTGTGACACATCCAGAAGGTCTTGACAAGCAGATACTTGAGGCTGTCAATCAAGTCTCTCCCTTTCTCTCTTTTTCCATTGGCAACGGCCTCTCTGATGTTCCTCCCAGTCGTCAGCTCCTTTAACCCCTCTATCTTTAGCAGAGATGTTCTGTCACTGCCCTCACAAGAGGAACACGCCATATGACAGGGTGATTTTATGGAAGGAAATTGTAAGGAAACTGTCTGTCACACAATGTGGGGTCTTTTTGCACGCCTCATTTTTCTTCCTGGCCACCACAAGTGATGACAGTTATTACCATGGCAGGAGTTTCAACGTCGAACAATAACAGTGCTTGTTTCAGCATGAAAAACAAGCAGCAGTAAACTGCCATAAGAAATACTTATTATCCCTCACACATCCTAACCTTGTGTTATCTACTATACCAGTATTTCTCCCAAACTAAAAAATTGTCATTATTTTTGAGAATTGTGCTTTTGCATCCATTTATTGTCATTTGCTTGACGTTTACCTATAAAACAAGTCATACAGGTTTGGATCGACGTGAGGATATAAGTTTTCAGAAAATGTATAATGGAAAATATTTGGAATTATTTGTCTTACTCCATTGGCAAAAAGAAATATTTTTATAACATTTATTAAGGTTTAAGCTTTTTACATTCTTGTGTAAAATTAATACATTTATTAGGGGTGTAATGGTACATGGATTTGGAAACTGTCACGGTTCAGTACATACAGTCAGACGACAAATACGATCAGGCGATCCACACTCCAATCCAGTAGGGGGCTCGTACGGTAATGCAACGCTGTTTGCTAACCGCCACAACAGGAAAAGGCACAGAAGAAGAAGAACAGACGATCTATGCATAGATATGTTTACGTGTAATCTCTCAACGAGTGTTTCAACTGCAGAAAGACATCAGTAAAACAGCTTGAGAATAATATCTCACGTAGCATCACATTTACCTCAGGCAAGTCATTTAGTGTCCGCAGCATGTTAGTTCACTAGAGAAATGAACTCTTTCACTAAATATATGCACTATATTAGCTTATATATCCATTATATTCACTTTACCTGTTAGTAATGTCTTAATTATTATTATTAATATATGTTTAAATAAATTTGTCATGAAAACAAGTTATGACAGTAACTGTGTAAATGATTAAAAAATAATTGAAAAATGATTTTATAATTAGAATTATAAAAGAAGTTAATGCAAAACCTGCCTTATTTGCAATTTGCATGTTGATTTATTTATTTGATTGTTGATTATTATATCTAAAAAAATAAATAGCAACTGAATGTAATAGTTTGGGCCCTGTTGTTAATTATAACCTTTAATATTATAGTAATGTGCAAGAAAAGGCTCCCTGTATATAGTTTACAGCATTAACTGAGAGAGATTTTTTTATCCTTAAGAAAAAGTTGTATTTATTTAAAGAGAGAGACACAATTTGTTCAATAAACCACTGTTTATAAAAAAAGAAGCAATTTTATGTTTAGTTTCTCCCCCCTGCTGTACTGAACCATCATGTTTGTGTACACTTACACCGCTAATATTTATATATTTTCTGAGAAACAAGTCTGGTTATCTGGGAGTAAATAGATCTTGTTTTAACTGGGAAACAAGACAAAAATACTGATCCGAGAAAATAAGTTTTGCAGTATAGGGTTCGGAGAAGACGGTGTTCATGTCAGGTTTATATTCTTCTGTCGTCTCAGACTGAAGTTTATAGTGTTGTGGACGCAGGTGTTGCACCTATATTGCTTTCTCAAATGAGGTTGATACTGGGATGAATGTCCATCACTCACTCCGCACAGACTTATTATGACAGACCGTACTACGGTCGGTGCTGTTCGCATCCACACAGATCATGTACACGCATTGCCAACATGGTAAAGACCTAAAGCATTACATTTCAGACTAGTCCAACTATCATTTCTGAACCCATTTCAGGCAGAGGAGCATACAGCGCTTTATTGATGATGTCTGCTACAGAAAGGGTCATTGAAATGTCGCGTTCGTGAATGATGTACTATCAACATCCGTATCCATAATAAGAGACCAAGAGTTGAATGATAAAAGTAGGGAGAAATAGCCCTGTCCGGTGGACTCTAAAGGATGGACAGTCACATTCATGTTTATAGGCTCATTTCTGATGGCTCGCATCACCAAACAGCACCTGCAGGATGTGATTTGTCAGCGATATTGTGGTTTTTATTTTATGACATACTCTGGAAACTGACAGGAAAACGAATGGTAAATTGGTCTCGAAGCGATGCTGACTTAAAATGTCATTTTAAAAATAATTTTAGAATCAATGCCATGCTGGAGGGAGCTGTGGCGTAGTGGCCGGCATGATGTCGAGCTGTGGTGCTCGAACAGGAAATTCTGTTTCAGATTTGTTCTGCGACACATCCTTTTCTTTCTCCTTCTCCTTTACATGACTGTCAGGCTGATTATGAATGTAATTTGGTTGTTATGATTGATCATGTGGTTGAAAAGAATGGTGCTGGATTAACTTAATTTACCTAAGTAAATTGAACAAGCATCAAATGTTATTTTTGGCCTACTTAATTGAAACACAAAATATTGAGTTGAGCCAAAAATGCAACTGTTTCAAGTCAGTTTAACACAATGCAGTTGTGTTTGAATGAGAAACCTAATACAATGGTTTTAAATAAAATAGATTTTTTAAATAAACTGGACAGTAGTGTTTTTTTTTTTGTGTAGTGTGCATAGTCTAAAGATTCCAGTCTTAGAATTTAAGAACCAGCTGTTGCCAGTCATCCTCACAAAGATTTTATTAAACATGTTTAATATTTGCACATTCTTTGACTACCTTGTGAATCGACGCCCCCAGGACATGGTTGCCACCTTGTGGAAAAACTAAACTAAAAAAAAAAAAATGCTCATGTGGTTACATAAACTCCGCCCCCTAGAACAGACAACAAAGGGGGCGGGGCCATATTGGGCCATGTTGGGCGGGGCCATGCTGTTCATGCCGTCATTTTACTCCGGACTGCTTCACAAACGAGGGTCAATTCAACACAAAAGATGAACATGACGACACATGCTAGTGGATGAGTTGAATCAACTCCACAGCAACTACATCAATTTATCCACTAACCATTCAGAAACGTCCAGTTTCATTCTAAAAGTTGTAACTTCTTCCTGAGTCTCTCCATCAGTGTCGACTCCGGTTTGAACAATGTAAGGCTGAAAACTTTCGTCATTTTGGCTGCGTGAGATTCTCCAGCTTTGTTGTTGTTGAGCTGTTAAAGCTCCGCCCTCTTCTGGAAAGGGGGCGGGGAGCAGCAGCTCATTTGCATTTAAAGGGACACACACAAAAACGACGTGTTTTTGCTCGCACCCAAATATTTGACAAGTTATAATAAATGATCTGTGGGGTATTTTGAGCTGAAACTTCACAGACACATTCTGGAGACACCAAAGACTTATATTACATCTTGTGAAAAGGGGCGTAATAGGTCACCCTTAAGTGTGTTGTGTAGTGGACTGACTCAGTCAGTAGGTTTGTGCTTCTCTCTGACTGTCAATGACTAAAATCTGCTCCAGTCCATGGAAAGTCATTAAGTGTGATGAGTTAGAATGTTTCAGCTAGTCGTTAAGTGTGTCCCCAGCTTTAGTCTCTTGTGGCCCAAAAAGTATTTGATCACTTAAGCCACACTTAAGTATGTATTTCATTGTATTAAGTAATAAAGTATTAAACTAAGTGGTGTCAGCATAAGATGAATGCTGATGATCAGATTATGGCAGCACAAGAACAGTCCCAATCCCTTCAGTAGCAACTGTCTTCAGATGTGAAAGGCAGCAGACAGGAGAAAAAAGCCAATTTCACGCTTTAAGGAGCCCTAATAAAAAGAATCGGGCACTGGTAAAACATTTTATGTAATATAATTAAATATTAGCTGTATTGAAAATTTATTTTTTCAAAACACAGTCACATTTATTTGATCAAAACACAGTAAAACAGTAATAATCTGAAATATAATTACAATTTCTTTCTTTATTTTTCTATTTTAATATATTTTAAAATGTAATTTATTCCTGTGATCAAAGCTGAATTTTCAGCATCATTACTCCGGTCTTCCGTGTCACATGATCCAGATAAACGATAAAGTTAGGGATAAAGGTGTCGTTCTAACCACTCAAACCTTGACTCCTTGGTTGGCACAGCTAAATTAGAGTCAATAAGCATTGGCCTGACAGCGTCTCTGATGGACAGCAATGCTGTGATGACAACTTGTGTGCTTTGTCAACATCTCACCAAGAACAATCTCCCGGTCTCTTATAACCAGCCCTCCGGTGCTCATTTTGTCCACAGCTGCCTGCCTGTTCACCAGCAATCAGTCAGTTCCAAAGAGTCTGGCATTGAGTAAGTGCCGCCAACTGCCCGAGCAGTGTGTTTGTTTCATTTCATTCTGCTTTCGGGTTTCGGATCCTGCCCTCCGAAGCTGCTCATTGTGTCCGATGAGCCTAAATGAAGGTGTCGGCATGAGTAATGCATGTTGACAGTTGAGAGTGGCGAAACAGCAGCAAAGCCTTGTCCATCCATCCTTCTATCTCTCTGAACAAGTAAAGCAGGACAAGGGTGTAGACGCAAGGCAGTGCTATCCATCTTTCTTGAGGAAGGGGGAAGTTGGTGAAGGGGAAAAAAGAGAGGAAGGGAGGGACGTCTGTCCTTGAGTGTCACAGCAGAGGTCAGAATTTGCTCTGTGCCAGTAAGTGGCAGAAAGCAGGGGAAAGAGAGATGGTAAAGAGAGTTAATTTGGTCTATAGATCACTGTCACTGTCCCCTGTTGCAGTGCTGTGAAGGTGTGAGCGTTGAGCAGCATGCAGGAAATTACCATGCATGAGCTGTATGCGAACATGTGTGTGTGTGTGTGTGTGTGTGTTTGTGTGTGTGAGAGAGAGAGAGTGTGCACTGCTTAAGAGTAATCTGTCACCCTGACATGCCATTTAAGGGGAAACAGGAGAGTATTTTATTATTCCTTCAATGAGCTCCCTTTGTTCTGTGGTGCACCAAGCGTGCAGCATGCTATATATTAGCCCTTGCTCATTTTGTGATCTTTTCTCCCTTTAGGAAATAAATCAGTGGTGTTATTTTGCTGGTATTTTTTTTTTTTTTTTTTTTTTTTTGTGAGGGTTTCCAGCTGAATTCCCCAGCTTTAAACTAGTTTTTAAACACTAGTTGGCTTTATTTTACATATTTTTGCAAGTGGACATGCTCATGATTTGTTTCTTTTAGATATTTTAGCTTAACTCTCTGGTATTGTTCGGCCATTTTTGACCGAAACAATAAAAAAAATAAAAAATTAAAAAAAATCGCTACTTCATCAGAATGGTACGAAACTCTGTGACTTTTATTGCAGTCGCCATATGTTTTTGTTACACTTTTGTTGAATTTTGATGTTATGTGTAACAAAATGTCTTTCTCTGTGTTTGACTAGTAAAATGAATGCAAAAACTGACACTTCAAATCAATCAATTAAAAAAAATAATAATAATAATAAAAAAGCAGTCTTTGAAAATAAACTTTGAGTCTTTGAGAATGTCTTAATATATATCCAAATTAACAACTTAATAAAAATAATTAGTATTTATGTCTATAAGTCTTTATATATAGCACTTCAAAACTAGATTTTAAAGTCATTGTCTCTATTTTAACATGAAATACAGCTTTATTTGAAAAGTAATAAAAAATAGATTTTTGTTTTATTATTTTTAATGGGAAATACTGATCATAATTATTGCCTAAATATTAATTAATATCTTGAAATTTTCTCAAAATACAAAATAAAAAACAAAAAAAATATTATTGAACAAAAATATATTACATTGATTTTACTGAAAATAAAAAAAGTTACATCACAGGTAGGGTTGTTCAGCGATTCATCGCGACTATTCACATCCAAAATAAAAGTTTGTGTTTACATAATATATATGTGTGTGTTTACTATGCATATTTTTTTTTAATAATTTTATTTTATTTATAATTTATTTTTTATTTTATTTATAAACACATACACATATATGTATATATTTAAGAAATATTTACATGTATAAATTTATATATAATTTAAATAAATAAATAAAATATTTATTTATTTTGATAATATATTTTATATTTTTTCTTAAATATAAACATGTATATGAATGTGTTTATAAAAACAAAATAAATATACACAGTACACAAATATTATGTAAACACAAACTTTTATTCTTGGTGTGATTTAATCACGACTAATCATTAAACGGCCTTAATCTCAGGTGTTTGGTCACTTTTGACCACGTACAACACAAGTGTGTCCCCCAAGTGAACAATAAGTAAATTGAGCAAATCTAATCATGTTCACTGCAGGATGAACTTTAAGTAAACTCTGTAATCTACTACCAAACTGTTTAATGTTTCATTCATTTGAATGCATTTTACAACAAAATTCAGATATAGCGGCATGATTTAATGCAACATTTTTTGGGACTTGCTAATGGACTTGCAGACACTAATGAAACCTCAGAATATTTACTTTTATATACTGTATCTTATGTTAAGTTTTGCGTTAGTTTTTAGTTTCTTGTTTAGATGGTGACTTGTAAAAACACACATATTAATCACTAAAAAGAACTTTAAATACAACTGTAACCACTAATAATTAACAACAATAACTATTTATTGTCCTCAGTGCACCCACACCTGATCTGGGCCTATATAATTAAATATTCATGTGCAAGAACTATGGCCACTCCCCCTAAACACAGTGTGCACAGAACCTCTTTAATTGATTGCTATATGTATTCTCTGTGTTTTGAACAAATACTTATTTTGTAAAATTAAAAAAAGTATGATTAAAATGATTAATTATTCATCAAAAGTGCAAGATTTCTTCAGTGTGTAGTTTCTGTTGTTCACATGTGAGGCAGTCGTTGGTGTTTGCCGTGAGAGTGATGGGTAGTGCTGTATGACACTGAAGACAGATTGAGGCTGTGACACCTGTCAGACACGTCTGTCTGAGCCTGCCCTCATTCACAGAACACTTCAGATTACAACGCTGTGTCTGGTAAAAAGAAAATGGGGTGAAGATCTTTTCGTGTACTGATGTAAATCATCAACCATCGACTTTTTTTAGTGAGATGGGATCATTCAGTAAAAGAATATTGCCGTTTTCTTTTGCTATTTTACTCTCACGTTTGGTATTTCATACTTAAAGCACCTTTTGAAGTGATTTTTGTTCTATTAAATGTTATTTTATAGCATTGTATTTAGTGTGCCATTGTATTAAATTAAAATCTACAAGCATGATATTCTATTGCTTTGACCCCAATTCATAAAACAGTGAAACCGAAAAGAGTGACGCAATGCAAAGTAGATCACCCAGGTTCTGTCATGTTTGGCATGGTAATGGATATGACAATGTTGATATGTTTGGTCTTAAGGGAATATATCTGTTATGCTGCTGCTGTTGTTGCTGCTGTTGGTTATTGCTGCTGCTGCTGCTGTTATTGCTGCTGTTGCTGTTGTTCCTGCTGTTATTGCTGCTGTCATTAATGCTGCTTCTGTTGGTTATTGCTGCTGCTGTTGCTGCTGCTGCTTTTGGTAATTGCTGCAGTTGCTGCAGTCGTTGCTGCTGCTGTCATTGCTGCTGCTGCTGCTTTTGGTAATTGCTGCGGTTGCTGCTGTCGTTGCTGGTTATTGCTGCTGCTGTCATTGCTGCTGCTTTTGGTTATTACTGCTGCTGTTATTGCTGCTTATTATATTATTGCTCCTGCTGTTATTGCTGCTGATTATATATTATTTCTGCTGTTGTCATTAATGCTGCTTCTGTTGATTATTGCTTCTGCTGTTGTCATTGTTGTTGCTGCTTTTGGTTATTGCTCCTGCTGTTATTGCTGCTGTCATTGCTGCTGCTGCTTTTGGTAATTGCTGCAGTTGCTGCTGCTGGTTATTGCTGCTGCTTCTGTTGCTGCTGCTTCTATTGGTTATTGCTGCTGCTGTAATTGATGCTGCTTCTGTTGGTTATTGCTGCTGCTCCTGTAGGATATTGCTGCTGCTGCTGCTGTCATTGCTGTTGCTGTCATTTCTGCTGCTTCTGTTGGTTATTGAAGCTGCTGATATTATTTCTGCTGCTGTCATTGCTACAACTTCTGTTGGTTTTGCTGCTGCTGTCATTGCTGCAGTTGCTGCTGTTGTTATTGCTGCCGCTACTGTCATTGCTGCTGCTGCTGCTGCTGCTGCTGGTTATTGCTGCTGCTGTAATTGATGCTGCTTCTGTTGGTTATTGCTGCTGCTCCTGTAGGATATTGCTGCTGCTGTCATTGCTGCTGCTCCTGTAGGATATTGCTGCTGCTGTTATTGCTGCTGCTGCTGCTGCTGTCATTGCTGCTGTCAATGCTGCTGCTGCTTTTGGTAATTGCTGCAGTTGCTGCTGTTGTTATTGCTGCTGCTTCTGTTGGTTATTGTTGCTGCTGTTATTGCTCCTGCTCATGTTGGTTATTGTTGCTGCTCCTGTAGGATATTACTGCTGCTATTATTGCTGCTGCTGCTGCTGCTGCTGCTGGTTATTGCTGCTGCTTCTGTTGCTGCTGCTTCTATTGGTTATTGCTGCTGCTGTAATTGATGCTGCTTCTGTTGGTTATTGCTGCTGCTCCTGTAGGATATTGCTGCTGCTGCTGTCATTGCTGTTGCTGTCATTTCTGCTGCTTCTGTTGGTTATTGAAGCTGCTGATATTATTTCTGCTGCTGTCAACTTCTGTTGGTTTTGCTGCTGCTGTCATTGCTGCAGTTGCTGCTGTTGTTATTGCTGCCGCTACTGTCATTGCTGCTGCTGCTGCTGCTGCTGGTTATTGCTGCTGCTGTAATTGATGCTGATTCTGTTGGTTATTGCTGCTGCTCCTGTAGGATATTGCTGCTGCTGTCATTGATGCTGCTTCTGTTGGTTATTGCTGCTGCTGTTGCTGCTGCTGCTTTTGGTAATTGCTGCAGTTGCTGCAGTCGTTGCTGCTGCTGTCATTGCTGCTGCTGCTGCTTTTGGTAATTGCTGCGGTTGCTGCTGCTGTTGCTGCTGCTGCTGTTTTTGCTGCCACTGCTGGTTATTGCTGCTGCTGTCATTGCTGCTGCTTTTGGTTATTACTGCTGCTGTTATTGCTGCTTATTATATTATTGCTCCTGCTGTTATTGCTGCTGATTATATATTATTTCTGCTGTTGTCATTAATGCTGCTTCTGTTGATTATTGCTTCTGCTGTTGTCATTGTTGTTGCTGCTTTTGGTTATTGCTCCTGCTGTTATTGCTGCTGTCATTGCTGCTGCTGCTTTTGGTAATTGCTGCAGTTGCTGCTGCTGGTTATTGCTGCTGCTTCTGTTGCTGCTGCTTCTATTGGTTATTGCTGCTGCTCCTGTAGGATATTGCTGCTGCTGCTGCTGCTGTCATTGCTGTTGCTGTCATTTCTGCTGCTTCTGTTGGTTATTGAAGCTGCTGATATTATTTCTGCTGCTGTCATTGCTACAACTTCTGTTGGTTTTGCTGCTGCTGTCATTGCTGCAGTTGCTGCTGTTGTTATTGCTGCCGCTACTGTCATTGCTGCTGCTGCTGCTGCTGGTTATTGCTGCTGCTGTAATTGATGCTGCTTCTGTTGGTTATTGCTGCTGCTCCTGTAGGATATTGCTGCTGCTGTCATTGCTGCTGCTCCTGTAGGATATTGCTGCTGCTGTTATTGCTGCTGCTGCTGCTGTCATTGCTGCTGTCAATGCTGCTGCTGCTTTTGGTAATTGCTGCAGTTGCTGCTGTTGTTATTGCTGCTGCTTCTGTTGGTTATTGTTGCTGCTGTTATTGCTCCTGCTCATGTTGGTTATTGTTGCTGCTCCTGTAGGATATTACTGCTGCTATTATTGCTGCTGCTGCTGCTGCTGTCATTGCTGCTGCTTCTGTAGGATATTGCTGCTGCTATTATTGCTGCTGCTGCTGCTGCTGTCATTGCTGCTGCTCCTGTAGGATATTGCTGCTGCTGTTATTGCTGCTGCTGCTGCTGTCATTGCTGCTGTCAATGCTGCTGCTGCTTTTGGTAATTGCTGCAGTTGCTGCTGTTGTTATTGCTGCTGCTTCTGTTGGTTATTGTTGCTGCTGTTATTGCTCCTGCTCATGTTGGTTATTGTTGCTGCTCCTGTAGGATATTACTGCTGCTATTATTGCTGCTGCTGCTGCTGCTGCTGTCATTGCTGCTGCTTCTGTTGCTGCTGCTTCTATTGGTTATTGATGCTGCTGTAATTGATGCTGCTTCTGTTGGTTATTGCTGCTGCTCCTGTAGGATATTGCTGCTGCTGCTGCTGCTGCTGCTGCTGTCATTGCTGTTGCTGTCATTTCTGCTGCTTCTGTTGGTTATTGAAGCTGCTGATATTATTTCTGCTGCTGTCAACTTCTGTTGGTTTTGCTGCTGCTGTCATTGCTGCAGTTGCTGCTGTTGTTATTGCTGCCGCTACTGTCATTGCTGCTGCTGCTGCTGCTGCTGCTGCTGGTTATTGCTGCTGCTGTAATTGATGCTGCTTCTGTTGGTTATTGCTGCTGCTCCTGTAGGATATTGCTGCTGCTGTCATTGATGCTGCTTCTGTTGGTTATTGCTGCTGCTGTTGCTGCTGCTGCTTTTGGTAATTGCTGCAGTTGCTGCAGTCGTTGCTGCTGCTGTCATTGCTGCTGCTGCTGCTTTTGGTAATTGCTGCGGTTGCTGCTGTCGTTGCTGGTTATTGCTGCTGCTGTCATTGCTGCTGCTTTTGGTTATTACTGCTGCTGTTATTGCTGCTTATTATATTATTGCTCCTGCTGTTATTGCTGCTGATTATATATTATTTCTGCTGTTGTCATTAATGCTGCTTCTGTTGATTATTGCTTCTGCTGTTGTCATTGTTGTTGCTGCTTTTGGTTATTGCTCCTGCTGTTATTGCTGCTGTCATTGCTGCTGCTGCTTTTGGTAATTGCTGCAGTTGCTGCTGCTGGTTATTGCTGCTGCTTCTGTTGCTGCTGCTTCTATTGGTTATTGCTGCTGCTGTAATTGATGCTGCTTCTGTTGGTTATTGCTGCTGCTCCTGTAGGATATTGCTGCTGCTGCTGCTGTCATTGCTGTTGCTGTCATTTCTGCTGCTTCTGTTGGTTATTGAAGCTGCTGATATTATTTCTGCTGCTGTCATTGCTACAACTTCTGTTGGTTTTGCTGCTGCTGTCATTGCTGCAGTTGCTGCTGTTGTTATTGCTGCCGCTACTGTCATTGCTGCTGCTGCTGCTGCTGCTGGTTATTGCTGCTGCTGTAATTGATGCTGCTTCTGTTGGTTATTGCTGCTGCTCCTGTAGGATATTGCTGCTGCTGTCATTGCTGCTGCTCCTGTAGGATATTGCTGCTGCTGTTATTGCTGCTGCTGCTGCTGCTGCTGTCATTGCTGCTGTCAATGCTGCTGCTGCTTTTGGTAATTGCTGCAGTTGCTGCTGTTGTTATTGCTGCTGCTTCTGTTGGTTATTGTTGCTGCTGTTATTGCTCCTGCTCATGTTGGTTATTGTTGCTGCTCCTGTAGGATATTACTGCTGCTATTATTGCTGCTGCTGCTGCTGCTGTCATTGCTGCTGCTGGTTATTGCTGCTGCTTCTGTTGCTGCTGCTTCTATTGGTTATTGCTGCTGCTGCTGTAATTAATGCTGCTTCTGTTGGTTATTGCTGCTGCTCCTGTAGGATATTGCTGCTGCTGCTGCTGCTGCTGTCATTGCTGTTGCTGTCATTTCTGCTGCTTCTGTTGTTTATTGAAGCTGCTGATATTATTTCTGCTGCTGTCAACTTCTGTTGGTTTTGCTGCTGCTGTCATTGCTGCAGTTGCTGCTGTTGTTATTGCTGCCGCTACTGTCATTGCTGCTGCTGCTGCTGCTGCTGCTGGTTATTGCTGCTGCTGTAATTGATGCTGCTTCTGTTGGTTATTGCTGCTGCTCCTGTAGGATATTGCTGCTGCTGTCATTGATGCTGCTTCTGTTGGTTATTGCTGCTGCTGTTATTGCTGCCGCTCATGTTGGTTATTGCTGCTGCTGTCATTGATGCTGCTTCTGTTGGTTATTGCTGCTGCTGTTATTGCTGCCGCTCATGTTGGTTATTGCTGCTGCTGTAATTGATGCTGCTTCTGTTGGTTATTGCTGCTGCTCCTGTAGGATATTGCTGCTGCTATTATTGCTGCTGCTGATGCTGTCATTGCTGCTGTCAATGCTGCTGCTGCTTTTGGTAATTGCTGCAGTTGCTGCTGTTGTTATTGCTGCTGCTTCTGTTGGTTATTGTTGCTGCTGTTATTGCTCCTGCTCATGTTGGTTATTGTTGCTGCTCCTGTAGGATATTACTGCTGCTATTATTGCTGCTGCTGCTGTCATTGCTGTTGCTGTAATTTCTGCTGCTTCTGTTGGTTATTGCTGCTGCTGATATTATTGCTGTTGATGTCATTGCTGTTGCTGTCATTGATGCTGCTTCTGTTGGTTATTGCTGCTGCTGTTATTGCTGCCGCTCATGTTGGTTATTGCTGCTGCTGTAATTGATGCTGCTTCTGTTGGTTATTGCTGCTGCTGCTGTCATTGATGTTGCTTCTGTTGGTTATTGCTGCTGCTCCTGTAGGATATTACTGCTGATATTATTGCTGCTGCTGCTGCTGTCATTGCTGTTGCTTCTGTTGGTTATTGCTGCTGCTCCTGTAGGATATTACTGCTGCTATTATTGCTGCTGTTGCTGTCATTTCTGCTGCTTCTGTTGGTTATTGCAGCTGCTGCTGTCATTGCTACAACTTCTGTTGGTTTTGCTGCTGCTGTTATTGGTGCTGCTGTAGAGCAAGTGCGAGACTTGTTCCTGCCAATACATACAAAACATGCTCCAAGTAAGACATGCTGTTGCTGCTGTACAATATAGCATGCATGAATTACCTGCAGCAGATCTATACAGGTGGAGCTGGGGAACGTGGAGGGTTTCTGAAAGCGTGCTGCAAACTGCTACAGCAAACACTGACCAAGTATTAGAAAGTTGAGCAGCAAGATCTTTGGCTGCTGAGGCAGCGGGAACCAATTGGCTATGCCCTAGAGAACAATGTGATTGCCTGTCTACATTGTGCACTTACAGTGTTAGACCGCTTTGTTGATTATAAATGGATCATTCTATTGCGATACTTGCTTGCAGGTTAGACTCCATTAAAATCAATTAACAGTCTCTCAATGGTCTTTGTAAGGGACCTTAATATAAGCATTAAATCACTACTGTATAAGCTAACTTACATTCCAGTTTACATGACAGAAAAAATAAACAGTTACCTCAGCTTAAAATATCTGAATGCCATTTCAGTCAATTATGTTGTCAATTATGTACAGTTGGGGGACCTTTCTGAAACCTCTGCCAGAAACCTCATCCATCCCTATGGTAATGAAACCCAATCAGATTTCCATTGTGCACAGCACCTCCACTGACCTCCCAGAGTCCCTTGGAGTTTGTTCTCAAACTTTTTTTCCCCCCTCAGTAATTACAACTGTCACTTTCACAAAAATACATCAGCAAGTCTGTCCAAATGTGTGATTGTGAGCAAGAAATGCACACTTCATTAAATCCCCCTCTGCAAAATGTCACAGTATATTAGCCCCCTAAACTTTTGGGAGGTAATTGTCATGTGCTGCCTGTGTAACCTCACTGATCAAGGAACAGTGTTCTGCCCTCCCAACCCCCTCCTAGCCTGAAAAAAAAAATTGTTTAAAAAAACAGTCCCTGACCTTTTTCTATAATTGCTTCATTTGGATTCAGGTTTCACTAACAGGCTTTTCAGTTTCAAGTATGATTCTGCTTCTCTCTTTCTCCCTCTCTCCTCTGTGGACTAACAGTTTGACTGGCAGAATAAAAATGTGTCTCATTATTAAAATCCATGTAATATTGTGTTCGGTGTAACAGCAAGTGCTTGTAATCATATGCTAATGAGAGTGGCTAAAGATATTGATCAGTTGTTGGATTTTTTTTTTTTTTTTTTTTTTTGTGGGGCTGTTCATTTCTTTTCTTGTAATCATAAAATTCTTATATATTATATTATATGTACACTTTTTTGAGAATGTGAAATGGATTTAAATTAAATTTTAATGTGTATTTGACTAAATACCTGCAATTAAGTTCAAAATGCACTAAATGCACTGAAATCATGCTGTGCAGAGAGTATTTTCAATGAACAATTTGCCTTTGTTTTCAGTTAAAAATATTTAAAAATATATTTTATATAAATTATATATCCAGACACGTGCATGTTGTGGACTACGGTAGTGCATTATAAGTGGTCTGATGCTGAACAGTATAAGTATAAGTGGCAGTATAAGAATAAGTGGCATGATGCTGAACAGAAAAGTACGACAGATTGTAGTAATTTGCTGCGTCCTCCACAATCTACCATTTAGAATCGACTGGAAAAACGTGGGGCATGTTTTTGCATGTCTGATTATCCTTTAGTGAGTAAATAAAGCTGTCTGCAATTCATTCTTTGTGAATTCCTCATAAGTCTTATGGAAATAAAAGTAAATCTGTATAGTGAAACTCTTTTTCACGTGTCACCCACCACTTTTTTGTCCTGCATGTCTATTCATTCAGTTGATCTGTTATTAACAATAAACTAGGTACGTGAATTGAAGGAGCTCAATAGAAGCACATTCGGTTGTGATTGCAGTGCAGTGTGGGCAGCACAAGTGCTCTTATCCTGTTCCCTTTAGTCATCGTCTCCATGGTGAGGCACATCTCAGGAAAAAGTCATCAGAAAGAGTAAATACTTCAAAACTGAATGAGCCCTTTTACAACGTCTCTCTCTCTCGATTGCAAATGCACTAGTTTGTGTAGCAATTTTTGACCCTGCTTCACCAGATTGCTGCCAAAGAGCTAGTTTCTTAAATATTTATTCTCCAATCCTACAGAGAAAAGGTTCAGAGCACAAGGACAGTTAAAGGTACCCCATAGCAGAAAAGTAAATAAGTGACTCACTCAAGGACACCACAGTTACGTAGATGAGAATCTGAAACTTTAACTTGGCTCTTCAAGGTTCAAATGCAGTTTTATTACATTTTAGCCTGTTATGAATAATAATATATAGTTGCACTGTTTCTTAGTTGCGGATGCTGGCAGAATATCTCTGAGACTTTGGATGAAGCTGTCTCCTGTTGAAAGGAAATCTCAGCTGCAGGATTCTGGAGAACTCCATCCAGGGGAAAGAGGTCTAATACACCTGGAGAGAGTTCTCTGTTAGCATTCCCATTCATCTCAATGGCAGTTGCGCTGCTGGTGCATGCAGCGTAAGTATGTGACCTGGATGTTTCCATCGTTGCTTCATAGGCACTTACACTTTCACTACTTTTGGCCATTAATACATATATAATGGTAAGGCTACAGCATCTACCAGACGGTCCAAACTCTGGTGAGTTAACCTAAAAGCTTTTATTAGGGGTTCACGCTATTGTAATTGTTAAAATTTCCAATGATCAGCATTCTCCTCTAAAAGTGATCAGGTAGGCCAAACCCTAAGTCAAAGAGACTTGAAACTTTGAGAGCTGGTAGTACGCACACCGTCTACAACGTCACCAAGGCTCGCCTCGATTGGCCTGACAGGGGCGCTACATTGGTTAAAAGTCCGAAATTGCTCATAACTCCTGAACTGTAAGGGTATTTTTCTGGTATTTTGGATTTTTAGAAAAACCTACTTTTGAAAACCAGTCCTAGGTTTTTGTCCCGACTAGAACCAAACCAGTGCAGCGAGATTCTCCGGAGTCTCATTGTCAATCATTATGTAATAAGAAAGAAGTTAAAATTTTGATAAACGTTCAAAGTGGCTGCAGCCCCTTTTACAAAACTCGTAAACGGAATGAGATCATTTCACCAAACTCAGCAAACATATGTAAGAGCTCATTCTGTGGTCGTTTGAAAAAGGATACTGCGACTGGCCACTTGGTGACGCTATAACAGCAAATAAACCTGAAAATGTCTATAACTTCTTCACTGTTAGACCGATCGACTTGGAAATTGGCATGCAATGTCTTTGCCCAGGTGGGGAAAAAAAAAGTACAGTACTATAATGTACTTAAAGTGCTCTATTTTCGCACATTAATTTTGTACGTAATATACTAAAAACTACGGCGAACTTGATAACAGGTAAAAAGCTTTAAAAACCATATATTTCCTATGGTAAATTGCCTGTATTGGCTGTAAATGGTCTTTCCATGTATGATCGAGATGGTTACATGCTTGCTAAACAAAACAATAAATATTTTTACGCATGTGCTTAAAGCGGAACTCAGTAAGATTTGCAAAGCTCCCCCTATAGGTTCCTTCAGTGAATCACACTGTCGTAAATACTCCAAGCAACGACTACAACGCTCACCAGCGCAGTATTTTTGGAAATACAGTACAAGAAATCTCGATGGAGGTGGGTAATTTTTGAAATTGTCTTATAAAGTCATAATATATACATTGTTTTTGAATTACCGTAAGGCATTTTGTCACTCTCACGTGAACGTGAACATGAGGCGAGACTGTGTCGGGTCGGCGAAGCTCAACTTGCAAGTGCTGTTTTCTGGTGTAGACGTGCCAGAGGGGGTTAGTGCACGCCTCAAACACACCACTACAAGTCAATTAACCATTGTAAGGACTATTTATGAAGATAAAACAAGTTACTGCATTTATTCAAGAACTGAGTGCCTATGAGCAAAAACGGCAGATTTCAAATCATGTACTTACAAGGAGCCTAAAACAGTCGAACAACTGCTTTTAAGATAAACAGTAATGCTAAATGATAGCTTTCTCCAGGAGACCTGTGCTATGACTTTAATAAGCGATTGGGTGTACGATGTACGTCCGGCGGGCGAAAAATCGGGCGAAAAATCCCATAGACTTAACATTGCGACAAACTTTGACGAGTCATAGCTCCTAACGAGGATTTCGTAGAAACATGTGGGTCACCACGTTTGAAGAGGCTGATAAGCTCTGTCAGACCATACCTCAAAATGGGGTGTAAGTTGTACCCCTGGGGTGCAAGAGCTGCCCAAAGTTGCCCCATAGACATACTATGGTGAAGCCGTGCCCATGAACCAGGAAGTATTGTGTTTTTTCTACTATGGGAAATTACATAGGGATTTTGTACTGAACATAACTCTGGATCACAATGACATAGAGACAAGGGGGTGGGCTCATTTTACTCAGGTAACTATGTATGTAAAAATGTGTTAGCGTCATGCTAGTGGCCTGCTAATTGTGTTAGCATAATGCTAGTAGCATGCTAATCATGTTAGCATCATGCAAGCAAACATGCTAATCATGTTAACATCTTGTTAAAAACATGCTTGCAACATGGTAATCATGCTAGCATGTTGCTAGCATTATGTTAACATGATTAGCATCTTGTTAAAATCATGCTAGCAACATGGTAATCATGTTAGCATGTTGCTAGGAACATGGTAGTCATGCTAGCATCATGCTAGCATTATGCTAATCATGTTAGCATTTTGTTAGCATTATGCTAACATAATTAGCATTTTGCTAAAAAATTGCTAGCATGCTAAGGGTGTTAGCATCATGCTAACAACATGCTAATCATGTTAGCATCTTGCTAAAAACATCCTAGCAGGATGGTAATTATGTTAGCATCATGCTAATCAAGAGTGTCGAATTTTGCCACTGCAAGCACCATTCACATTTTCTTCAGGAAATGTACATTCTGCTTTAAGGGCCTTAAAATGCTTGAACCCCATTAATTGCTGCTTGCTGCTATATTGTTATATTTCATGTCTGTATTTTTTTATTTTAAAACACATTTTCCCATCCCAGTTTAATGTGCATTTACAACTTTAGAGAAGTCATTTGTAGGTTGACTTGCTAAAATACATTAACAGAGTGACTCTGGTTATTTGAGAAAATTGCTTCATTTGTTTGACATATAGCAATATTAGCATGGAGTGGGTAAATAGAGTTCATAGGTTTGGGGCAGAACATCCCAGTTGACTGAAGAATGGATGGTAAATACCTATATGGAAGTCTATATTGTTTCTATTTTGTTTGGTGTTGCTGTAATTAAATACTTAATCTTTAAAGTTGCAAAGACTCCATCAGATTTGTAATTAGAAGTGATTTAGAGTGAATTTATTAAAGGAACAGTCCCGCTGGAGCGACCTGGGGTTAAGTGTCTTACTCAGGGGCACAGTGGTGATCGCTCATGGATCACACCTTGTTGCTTGAACCCATCTCACTAGTAATCATTCATACATAACGTGTGGTTCTAGCACAGGCACATTTACATAGGTTTGGATAGACACTGAAATGTTCATTATTATTTATGCACGTATTGCGCATTATTTTACTCATTCCTGCAGATTTTGTTCTCACACCCAAAGTGCACCACCTGCTTTTTGCGCTTAAACAGTCAAATACAAACAAAATAATGTCAAAATGCCGGTCTTGGTGAGTATTCACGTAAACACAGTCAGTTATGTTTGAAGTGAACGTAAACAGTTGAGAAAGAAAACGCATGTGTAACAGTATAATGGATCTTAAAGTGACAGCAGCCTAATAAACCTGCTGACAAATTATGAGATAATATTAAAAATATCTCTATGGCAGCTTTTCCCCATGATATCAATGTCAAAATTGTGGCCAATGAAAATGCTGAGTGGCTAGTAACTTTGGAAAACCACTAGCCACAGTGGCTGGTGAGCAAAAAAGCCCTGCTGCTAAATAGAAGTATACTGTCTGCTAACACTTTATTTTGATGCTCCACTAACAGACATTCTACTGACTATAAGTAACTTTACAACTACATGTCATCTTATTCTACTAACCCAATCCCTAACACCAGGGACGGACTGGGACTAAAAAACGGCCCTGGACTTTGACTAGGCCCAGCCCAAAGCAATCGGCGTGCGGAAACTCGACAACAACAACAGTAACGCCTGGCATGAGTGTCACAAGACTTTAATTGTGGCTCATGATACTATAGCATCCAAATTATAGCAATAGCACTGATGTTGACTAGATGTTGTGTTAAAAGCATATTAGATTAACTTGAATAATCATATAGCAGGGGTCTCAAACTCAAATTGGCGGGGGGCCGTTTCTGTGATTGACACCTCATAGGAGGGCCATATTATCCTTCAAGCGCAAGAAAGCACAACATTTCAGAAAATTTACTTTCATTTGCATTATTTCTCATTTACTTCAAATTTCATTAGGCCTACTAAAATATTTTTATACCTATACTATAAATATCTTATTTACCATACTAAATGTAAACAGCAGTGTCTCTCTCATTGTTACAGAGTGTAATATAATTATATAATACTATTACTAATATAATACTACTAATTGAAATAGTCTGGTGCGACTTCTCACATCCAACAAGATATATGGAATAAAAAATCAGTAATTTAGGAACAAAACCAGCAACACTTGTGCCGTGGAGGGGTCAGAAATAAACAAAAAAACTGGAGCTATATATCAACTTTATTTTGCCAAAAAAAATAAAAATCTCTCATTGTTACATACATTATTAGTTTTTAACATCTAGTGGAAGTATTTTCCCTTACTTTATGTTAGCTTAAATAATATTAAAATCTTGCACTGAACAACACTGTACTGAACAAATACAATCCCTGAATACACCTGAAGCGCTTGTGCTCACACAGCTGGGCCACATTTGTCCAAGATGCCGTTTGAGCATCGGTAACGTTTAATGGCTGCATCGGACGCGTTTCGGTGGTTTAAATCGGCGCTTGTGACTTAAAGTCGAGTGCTTTTACTGTAATTTAGGCAAACGCGCTCATGATAGAAGCGATTGAGAGTGCGGCTCATGGTTGCATAGCAATGACAGACGCCACTGGAGCTAAAGCGCATTGGAAAGGAGAATGCGGCGCGGCCGCTTATGGGACGCGATATGTGAATGCCCCTTAGAACGGCGACTTTTTCTTTGCATATCAGACAGGTAGCAACTAGAGAATAATAATAATAATAATAATAATAATTTAGCGGGCCGGATTATGTTTTATTTTTGAGATCAGTTGCGGGCCGGGTAGAGGGGGTGGGCAGTTTGAGACCACTGATCTAACGTCTTTGCTGCTTACTTGGCGGCCACAGCCAGTGCAGCTGGCATCCAACTTAAAGGTGCATTGCTGCCACCTACAGTACTGGAGTGTGAAACAGATTAGTGGGGGAAAAAAACAGATGATGACTGCGTGCGTGGCGGGTGGAGTACCGGCCGTTCTGTGATTCTCCAGATCACACAGATGGCCAGTCCGCCCCTGCCTAACACCTAATGAGAGTTACTTGACAAGTTATTTTTAGTTAGTAGAATGTCTAAAATGGGCCATCAAAATAAAGTTTAACCAAAAAGAATAAACAAAGACGGAGAGAGGATCAAATTTGTGTTTTTCTGTAAGAATCAAAGGCAGTGCATTTGGACAAATAAGCGTACAAAACAGTTTGGTCTGCATTTTACAGTCAATTTAGTATCAGTTTCCAGGTCATGACATCTAAAAGTGCGTCTCACATCGCCTAAAGCAAAATCCTCCGCTGTCAAAAGCGTTTCACAAACTGAGAGATATTAAATAGTGCTTATCTCCCTCTTGGGTGTGAAATATTTGCGCCCAGTATTACTGCCCACGGCTCTGCCTGTCTCTAAATCCAGACGTACCTACCCTAGTTACTGGCCTCAGACAGGCAAAGGGGCTTTAATTACAAATGTATCTTTTGCGCTGGGCGGCTGGCTAATTGTTCTGAATTCCCTCCGGTGTCATTCTCTCTTCGCCCCACCAGTGGCCTGGCTCACAGTCTCTAATTGTCATGTACACACTCCTGCACACTAGATTTAGTGCTGCACTGCCCTTAATTTAATTGGAAAGCACAGGACGGTGTGAGCAAGAAAAGGAGAAAAGAAAGAAATAAAAATGGAAGCAATCTTTCTTCAACGGGCAGTAAAAGGGCTGCAGGTATGAATTATTCATCCACTTGATGGATGGGTCTGCAAATAAAAATGTTGAGTGGGTCGCCGACTGTTAAGTGAGCTTTGCATACTGTCACCCTGTTCTTTTTCCCTGCCGTCTGACTGAGGGAGACAACACACACCGTTCATTATGACACAACGTCACCGCGCAATTAATGTAATGTGCTGCTTTATAATAGCTGACGTCTAACCGCTGTGCTTTGTTTGCCTGCTGTCTTTAAAGGAATTAAAACATAATGCGGAAATACCAACCACAGGATTCGCTCTTGGGAATGTTTGGACAGGATTGTTCGCTCGCAATTACTATAATTTCACACGTAGGCATTTCATGCACCTGGACCTGACAGAGAGTTTTCAGTTGGCTGCAAATGACAGCGCTTCATAAATCTTGATCATCAATTTCATTAAGTTAAGTGACAGATGATTACAGTTAATCATAAGCAACCCAAATGCCATTAAGATTTTCTGCAACCTGCCCCTTTTTTGTGTTAATTTTGTCTCAGATTTCATAATCCAACCGCAGTTTGTACACGATATCCTGACTATCTGAGAACAATCTTGCCTGGATAATAAGCTTTCAAACGAGTGAAAATAGATTATGCACAATACAGTTCTGGGTAGATCATGATGACAACTACAAGACTCAAGTGGATGTTTAACACGGGGAGGTCTATAAAACCTGGAGAAAGCTATCATTTAGCATTACTGTTTATCTTAAAAGCAGTTGTTCGGCTGTTGTAGGCTCCTTGTAAGTACATGATTTGAAATCTGCACTCAAAACCTGGCACTCAGTTCTTGAATAAATGCCATGTGAATAATGATGTCATGACAGCGCCAATGTCATGATTGGCTGATGGCGTCCCAAACTCTAGCAACAGGGTTTGACATTAACACCTGCCAACCCGCCGAATGCAGGTGTATTTCAGCAGTGGCGTGTAACACAGTCACTCCTACTAGCCACTTTGGCGGGTTGAATATATATGTATTATATATAAATTTTTCAATTGTAGTCTTTTTTCGACTACATATCAAACATTTTTCAATACATATCAATAATGAAATATCTGACAATACTCATTTTTTGCCGAATAGATACACAATACCAGCTACTCTTTCTCTCTCTCTCATCTCTCCGACAGCAAGTCGACACACAAACCCTCATTTCATTTGCTCCGGATGAATATTGTTGGTGTTGCAAGGATTGAATTTTGGCGTGGGATTGCATTGACTCATTCCCGCAGATTTTTTTCTCACACCTAAAGTGTGCCACATAAAACCATCTCTCAGTACTGAACTGAGTTCTTTTTTGCTACTTATTGCTCTTAAACGGTCAAATACACACAAAATAATGTCAAAATGCCGGTCTTGGTGAGTATTCACGTAAACACAGTCAGTTATGTTTGAAGTGAACGTAAACAGTTGAGAAAGAAAACACGTGTAACAGTATATTGGATCCGTGCGTCAGCTCTTAAAGTGACAGCAGCCTAATAAACCTGCTGACAAATTATGAAATAATATTAAAAACATCTATATGACAGTTTTTTTTCCCATGGTATCAATGCCAAAATGCCCTGCCTAGCACCTATTCTGACCTGTAATGTGAAGCTGTTTATTTGTGCTATATAGCCTTGACCCCTTGTTTTAACATCTTAAAGGGATAGTTCACCCAAAAATGCAAAGTCTGATTCCCATTGTATGGATAAAAAAACATACGTTGTGTACAAAATCGAATACTTCCCTATACTATATAGTATGCGAAAAACAGTACGTCAAAATGTAGTAGTATGTCCGAATGCATTTATTTATTTTTTTTAAATAGTAGGCGAAAAGTAACCAGATGACCTACTACTTCCGGCGAGATTCTGAAGTGTGCATTCGACGGGCACTTTACTATCCCATGAGGCCACGGGAGGGAATTTATGAATGGAAGTGAAGTGAAGCAACTGATGCTGGTAGGTCACGTGATAACGACAACATGGCAGATGCAGTACGTTGGAATTCCTTTCATACTTACCTTTTTTAATAGTCACAAAGTATATTCAAATGTAATACCTTCTTAGGCAGTAGGCTGTGCGATTTCGTACCAATAGATTTTTTTTTTTTTTAAATAGTCACCTTTATTTATATAGCGCTTTTTACAATGCAGATTGTGTCAAAGCAGCTTTACATTGATAACTGGTACATAATTTTGGCTGCACAGCAGCTCTTAAAGAATAATGTCAATGCAGGCAGATCAAAGCACTGTTGAATAAATGTCAAGAATACTGTTGAATATCAAATGTCAAGTCAAATGTCAAGTGTCCCCAACT
Organism: Megalobrama amblycephala; assembly: GCF_018812025.1. Taxonomy (NCBI): domain Eukaryota; kingdom Metazoa; phylum Chordata; class Actinopteri; order Cypriniformes; family Xenocyprididae; genus Megalobrama; species Megalobrama amblycephala. The sequence goes on along the minus strand of NC_063060.1, from coordinate 45,578,816 downwards.
AAGCAAACCAAAGGCAACAGTGGCAAGGAACCCAAACTCCAACAGGTGACATCAGGTGGCAAAGAGGTGGCAAATAGGTGTTAAAATGTAGAAAAAAACCTTGGGAGAAACCAGGCTTAGTCGGGAAACCAGTGCTTTATTACGATTCAGGTTGCTATCATAAGTCCTATAAGATCGCAACATTCAAAGTATTTATTTCAGTTCCATCCAGTTGAGGATCGTATTCATCACGCCGGTATGGACGGTCTGTTGAGGAACTGTGCCACTGGCTGTCGTGTCGATGAGGCCTTCACAATGGATGATCTAGAAATATATATATAAAGGACAATTGATGAACTATCCCTTTAAGTATTTGAGAGAGGATGAGTGATTTTACTTGCAAATGATCAAACGTGAGGCAAATTATCATGCAGATCGATAGATTGATTACCTGGTTGATTGATCAGTGGATAACTAGACAGAGATGGATGGAGGGGTTAAAAAAAGAATATCAGCTTGAGCGTATTTTTTACTTTTGAAAGTTTTACTTTATTTTGTTGCTACTGTAGGCCTAATTTGAGATAATTAGCATGTGGTCAGATAGGCTTTGTGTAGGTGTTTTCTGACCTTATCTTATCTCAAGTTCTTTCCTTGTGTGTCTCTTCAGTGTTTAATGGCTATTTTTTCTCAGTTCTGCTCCCTGTAATCTTCCTCAGGTAACTCATCAAACGACTGCGTGATTATTCTCATCATGGCTAAAAACGTGATCATACATCTGTTATATTTTACCCCCGCATTTCTCTATCCAATTATCTCCAGTCTCAGCTCACAATCTGCTAAAGAGACTATTTAATGTCAGGGATTCACATATCCTCACGTATTATTTTTATCCTCGCAGACGTAATCACTATTCTTTACAATGAACGCTACACCCAACGCTCAAAGCAAAAATGTCAGGCATTAATTTCCATTGGAAGCGGAGCGTTTTTTCTTCGCTAACAGATCCAGTTGGTTTGTCACGGACAGGAATGAGCAGCTCCGTGTGATTCGAGATATAATTGCTCTCTTGCTGAGCCGAGTTTTCACTTTATTGGATGCTGCGCATTCAATAACTGAAGTTTAATTAGTCTTTATGCCAGCGATTAAAGAAAATAAACAGCGACTCAACAGGCATGAAGCTCTGTTTTCAATGAAAACCTCCGTTTGACCTGAAGTTCATGCGGATCATTCGAGGGAAAACTCGAGAGAAGCACTTATTAATGCGCCTCCCCAAATATAAAGGCCTCATGTGGGGATGAGGGTATTTGCATTTGTTTGTCAATTACAAAGACAGAAGGAGTGCGTTAGCCCAGATTGCGGGCGAAGCTGCTGTTCTGAGTGATATTTACACAGGCTTGAAAATCAGCGGTTGATTAACTTACCAATGATCCACGGGAGATGAGGTGTGCCCGTGTTCTCATCACTACATGGATTAATTAACGTTAATGGGCTAATTATCTCAGCCGAGACAGATATTAGACAGGATATCATGAAAAATACCTCATGCTACAAGGTGACCTGTCTTTTATTTTTCCACCATGATTTAGGATGGTTTAAGACAAACAACATTAAGAACTGATCGCTTCAAGAGGGCCTGGAGCAAAGCGAGACGCTGATTGAATCCACGGGACGTTCAAAGAATCAAGCCCCCACTTGAGTTTGATGGAGGGGAAGAGAGACAGACGCAGCTGTACGTCTACGAGCTAAAGCTCATCACCCTCAACAACAGTATCAGACTCTCTTCAGGCTGTGAGAGCGAGCTGTTGGTGGAATTGCATCAGCCAATCACAGATGCTACATCACGTCCAGGTGAGGCCAGATTATTCTGTGAAACATCTGATGGGATCAAGGCTTGAGTGGGAAAAAGAGCCGAGCAAATCTCCCACGGTTATAAATGATATAGCCTACTTGTTGTTGAGCCCTTTACTTGTTCAGCGTTTGTTTTATCCAAACTCAAAACTGTTTCAAAACCCGGTGAGCTGCCTTGGTGCCTATAGGGATTTGTTTATTGTATTATGCCTATTTCACAAGATGTAATATAAGTCTCTGGTGTCCCCACAGAATACCCCACAGATCATTTATTATAGCTTGTCAAATTTGCCCCTATTTGGGTGTGAGCAAAAACGCGCCGTTTTTGTGTGTGTCCCTTTAAATGCAAATGAGCTACTGCTCCCCGCCCCCTTTCCAGAAGAGGGCGGAGCTTTAACAGCTCAACAACAACAAAGCTGGAGAATCTCACGCAGCCAAAATGAGGATTGTCAGTAACGGTGTTCAGCCTTACATTGTTCAAACCGGAGTCGACACTGATGGAGAGACTCAGGAAGAAGTTACAACTTTTAGACGTTTCTGAATGGTTAGTGGACAAATTGATGTAGTTGCTGTGGAGTTGATTCAACTCATCCACTAGCATGTGCCGTCATGTTCATCTTTTGTGTTGAACAACAACACTCTACTACAACATCTCTTCCTCTTCTCTAAAGCAGCCCAACATGGCCCCGCCCCCTTTGTTGTGTGTTCTCCTGGGTGGGGTTTATGTAAATTTTAGGGTTAGTGATGTCACTAACCTGGGAAGAAGCTCATTGTAGGATGTTTCCATTCCTCAGAGCCTTAGTTTTGTTCATGTCAAACTAAATATGGTTTTCTCTCTGGCCGCTTGTTCTCCTGTATGTTTACAAACAGTTCCCACTGTAAGCCATGCTATAGGGAAAGAAAGAGATTTGGGATGTTGCCAAAGCATCCTTTGTATCTGTCTTCACAGAGGAAAAAATTCCAGTTTGATTTCATCCTATATACCTTGTAGGTGTATCGTAGGTGAAATATTATTTTTAGATACTGTGGCATCTATTATTGATACTCTGAATTTGCTGCATATCCAACCACAAGGCCGCCCCATTTTTCTCCTCCTGGCCTACTTGTCTGAGTCCTCAAGGGCAGAAGAGATCTGGGAGATGTACTATATTTAGTGGGGAGCTTCTGAGTCCTGAAGGATGCTGGGTGAATGTATAGGTCTTCTTGTCTGTACACACACACCTGCATTCACTGGATGTGAAGCTGCTGTGATCCATCAAACAAAACATCACTAGTAATGGATTATTAAAACAGTCTTTTCATCGTGTAAAAATAAAGCCTTTTACGCCCGGTCTTTCAACGGGAAAGTATATAGGAATATTTGTTTGACCCATATCAGAATTGCATGTTTGATATGAGTAAATCCTGTTATACAGAACCTTTTGAATTATATATAAATAATAATATTCTGGTGGTGTGCTTTGAAAACATAAAAATGTTTATCCCTAAAAGGGTATTCCAGAATTTCAGAAATATTGTATGCTTTGATCAAGCTCAAGGTCTTTATATATATTTATATATATATTAAATATATTTATATATATATTCAATGAATACTGTCTGAATACTCGATTTTGATTGGCTGGAAGGTGTGTAATAAAACCGTTTAATGCACAGGTAATTCCAAGTCAATTTAAAAAAATAAATCACTATTCTATATTAATGTGGTTTTCATTGAAGTGTACGTCACTCTGAAATCTATCGAATCTTGTTTCTGCCATGAAATAAAACAATTTAAAATATAATTATGACTTTTTATCTCACAACTTTGACTTTTTTTTTCTCACAAAAAGTCAGAATTGCTAGATGTAAACTTACTATTGCAAGAAAAAGGTCTAAATTGTGAGATAAAAAGTTGAAATTACTTTTTTTTTTTTTTTTTATTCATCAGCGGAAACAAGCTTCAATAGAGATCTCCCTGCTGATTTGATCTGGTCTTTAAAGGGGTCATGAAATGGGTAAACAAATGTAAAAAAAAAACGAAATAATGTGAATGTCTCAGTTGAGCTTTATTTATTTGTATTCGGTACATTTCATTGTGGATTCTTTGGTAAATCAATCGCATTTCGGCCTGGCTTTGCAAACAGACTTTTACTATATGGACTCGACAGTAATGCAACAACATGTCAGTAACTGTGTTCATTCTAATGCCTGATCTGATATTAATGATTCATGTACAGTCAGATGATCTTTGTCTGTGTGTCAGTAAATCAAACCAGTGACTAAACGCTCAACTTCATGTTGTTTCTCTTAGTAGGGTTAAGTTATTTAAACGGTGATTAATTTATATATAGAAAGCGATCAAAGAACGCTCTCTTGACAATCGCTGGAGCTGTCAATCAAACAGTTTATCAGTGACTGAGTTCTGGAAAAACTCCCATTAAAATAAACAAATCTCTTAGTTACATTGTGTTTGCACTGTTAGTTATGATGAAAGCATTCGTTAGTGTTCAGAAATTGAGTTTCAATGACGAGATCGCTGCTTTCATGAGCTCAACAACATGTCTGTGATCGACTACAATGATCATCACTGCAACCTTTCATGCCACGATCTCAATATAATGCCATAGATCTAAATGTGATGCTATAATCAACACTTTTTATGATTAGTAAACCTTGAGAGTTGTAATAGTGTTTTCATGAGAAAATGTTCAACATGTAATTTCATGTGCAAAGATGTCAGAGTCTCACAGCAGACACGCCCCTTCAAACAGAGCGTTCAAATAAACAAGGTAGGAAGAATGCCTTTTATTTCTAAATTATGACCATTTTTTATGTAAAAATCATATTAACATTATTAGTACACCTCAGGAAACATTATAAAACATTATAAAACAATAAAACAACGCAGTTCATGACCCCTTTAAAAGTATATGATGTGCACAATAGGGGTTCTGTATTTGAGTTTTCTTGGTTTTTATATCAGTTTGTGGTTTCTTTGGTACTTGCAGGTGTTGTTTAGCTCTGATTGACCACTGTCTTCTGGGATGTCCTCTCTGTGTGGGCCTGCTTTCATAAACACCATTAAGCATAACTTCTTTACGCGTTTCCCTCGGCCCGCCTTAATTTACGGTTGCAGCCACTCTCGCCTTCATGTTAATTTGTGTGTTGAGTCCTTTGAGCTTTGTGATGAGCTGGTGTTAATCACACAGCTCACACCACAACTGTGTCCACAGTCCCTCTGAGAACGCCATTGATCAGAGCGTAATGACTTCACAAGCCTGTGATCCCAACAATTCAAGACACCAGCTTGCCCGAGGACAAGGGCGCCGCCTCGAACATCCCATAATTTCCCCGGAGGAGACAAAAATGCAGAGAGAACAAGAAATCTTGCAGCAGAAATACTCAGAACACTCAATCCTGCGTATTACCAGTTGCATTGCGGCGGGAGTCTAATGGAGACTTGTTTGTAGATGCAAATTAAAATGAAATAGACGGAGAAAGAAGGCCAGCTTTGATTTGCTGTTTGTTTTCCCACTCCAATGACCCAAACCTCTTCTTCCAGGGGTCGTGATTATGTTGTGGCTGGCCCTGCTGTGTATGGGGTCCAATCAGTGGTTGATAGGCCATTGATTGGGAGCAGGTTCTCATCTCTTAACATGCTATTAGGTATTACAGGTTTGTGGTGGATGAAGGTGAGGGCTTAAATTCAGTCTGCCCACTCTATGCACCATAGCTCACTCCATTATAAAGGCCTCGGACGTCGTAATGATGATGCATTATGAAGATGGAGTGTCTGTGATTGGCTGATTATTCAAAGTTATAGACCTTTGCATGCTAGCATCTTTATCGTGCATTTATCACTAGTTTACTGTCATTTTTTTGCATCAGCATCCTAGTATATATCAGTAGGCAGCACTTTCAAATAATGAAGGACATGCTTTGTCACACACATTGACAACGGTGAATGATGCTAATGAATGAGCCTGTTTTGAGAGTTTGGAGTGGCGTCTTATTGCCGTGGCTGCAGGTGCTGTATAATCAAGTGGGTAATTTTGATAATCTAGTTCCTCATTTCCAGAGATTGGTACAGCTGATCCCGGTGGAATTAATATAAATCTACAGTAATCAAACTGAATTTCTACTGACTGTAAATATTTGTGCAGGTGGAAGACTCTTAAATATACATGAATATATCAAACCTTGTCATTACAATGTAAAGTATTTTCTCTGGCTCTTGCTTTAATTGATTTTGTTTTGTTATTATGCTTGTTGTCGTTTGTTGCCATTGTGCAAGCTTAATGTGATGGTTAGTCGGTGTGGTATCCGCCCCTCCTCCGCTGTGATTGGACGGCTGGGTAGAAAGTGACAGCCACAAAAGACCACCTACTGACCTAATGTGTACACATTATGTAAAGTGCGCAAACCAGACAGGATTTAAACTTCAATTTAGGCTTCAAGTTGGATTTAAATGAACATGAAACATGAATTACAGAAGCTATAGACTGAGCACAAGAGGAGGAAACTAAAATTCAGCCTGAGGTTGTTCATCGCAGCCTTTGTCTCCATGCTAATTAGTGAATGTTTGAAACAAGCAGTTCTTGAATCACTCTATTAGTGTACGTTTTTGAGTTGGGGTTTTTTTTTTTTTTTTTTTTGGACAGCAGTACAAGAGAAAACAAGTTTGCCGAAGGGCGTTTCACATGAGACGATGAACTTGCCCAGACGGGCACAGCATGAATCCGTCCGTCAATGCCTGATGTGTCTGAATTCTCCCGCAGGAGGCTTTTAATTGTGGCCCTGTTTTAATGATGCGAATAAACAGGCCAGAACGCTTCCTGAAACTGACCTTCCCTCTCCGCATGGGAGGTTGGACGTGATTGAGGGGTGAGATTTTCTCATTAAATCCTGATGCAAAAGGTCTTAACCAGCCCACCAGGGTGACGAAAAACTGTCAAATATCTCATCTCCATCAAATAGCATGAAGAAAATTTAAACGCAACGTGTTCAACATATGGATGTGGATGCAGATCTCTGTCCTTAGCCAAAGCAATCATACCTTCCAGTAGTCTGAAGCGAAAGAGACATAGTAGGTCTACTCAAATCTTAGCATTATGTGTTTCCCTCAGTTTCTATTTTCTTCTTGTGTTTTTTATTTATTTATTTATTGGTAAGGATAGCCGATAACCTCCTATCCTCTGGTTTGTTTTGTTCTCTAAATGCCTCTGAGACTCTCAAATGCCCATCAGAAAGACCAGATAGATCTGAACACGGCCTGAATGCTGAATCGATACCTGAACACAGATCAAGACGCCCACGCTACACTGCAGGGGAGACAGGATTATCCTAGTGTAGAGAGGTCCCTCAGCAGACAGGAGCCAAACTGGTGCTCTAACCACAAGAACTTTGACTGCAGGATCAGCTGGTGCCAACACCGGATCACCTGCATCCTCAATAGGTTAATTCGAATCGATTTACTGGCTGTTGCAACACTAGTTCACATTCTGAAATACTAATACTACAGTATCTCTATGCCTAAGCCTTGTGGAGATATATATATATATATAGTGTAACGATACATGTATTTGCCCTGAACCATCATGGTACAGACATCACGGTTCGGTGCATACAGTCAGACGATGAATACACTCAATCAATGGAGATCCACACTTCAATCCAGAAGGGGGCGCATGGGGTATTGCAACGCTGTTTGCTAACCACCACAACAAGAAAAAGAGCAGAAGAAGAAGGGTGATTCGCCATTGGTGAGTTCAGATGGCACGCAAGAGCTTGCTAGTAGCCTATACGCTGAGTTTCGATAAATTTTTGTGACGTGCTCCACAAACTTCACAGAAAGGAAGCCAAGACAGCAGAAAGTGACATCATGTTTGATTTGTGTGTTGGAAGTCTCACTACTACAGTCCAGTGATGAAATATCTTAAATTTACAACAAACTGAGTTCATTTTTTCAAATAATGAACCCAAGTTACTTTGTTTTCCTATGGACAAACCCTATGACAGCACTCCTGTTGCCATGTTGAGAGAAATCAAGAGTAAGTGCGAGGCGTTTTGTGTAAACATGACGGTTATGGTAGTTCTAGACTAAATGTGAGCATTTACTCAGTCATTATTCCTCAGTATTCCTCAAAATGAATAAAAACAGTGAAATGCAATCTCAGAATATTGCACAAACCTGCAATAATTAAATATATTTAATTAAAAATATATACTTTATGCACTTAATCTCACTTTATTAAAGTGAGATTAAATCAATGTCAATGATTTAATCTCAATGATATCAATGTCTTTGCTGCTGACCTTTGATAATCCAATTCAACCATACTAATAAGCAAAAATGACTTCAGATTTGTGATCAGTCTGAGGCTTTTTCATTTCACTTTTGGTGTGAAAAGGCCTTTACATCAGCCTAGGTGAGAATAAGTAATGCAAAAGTAATGGAACACATTACTTTCCATAAAATGTAAGTAAGTAATGCAATTAGTTAATTTTTTTAGGGAGTAGCTCACCCAAAAATTAAAATTCTGATAATGGAAGTCAATGGTCATCAGAACTGTTTGTTTACCAACATTCTTTAAAATATCTTCTTTTGTGTTCCACAGAACAAAATCTCTCACAGGTTTGGGATGATATGAGGGTGAGTAAACGATGACACACTTTTCATTTTTGGGTCTCTCTAAGCAATAAGGTTTTATTGATTTTATAAAGTGAATACTTTGTGTGAAGAGAGAAAGATTTGCTTTGTGTGCAGGTCTGGCCGCCTGTGAGCGATCGCTCACTCAGTAAACATGCCCATACCTCAGCTGAAGACTGAGTCAACAGCAGAACAGATGGTGGGATCCTGCAGGAGCGGTTCGGTGTACACAGAGCCCAGACATCACCTCCTGAATCAATGAGGAGACAACGTCAGATCAGAGGGGTAGAGGAAGAGATCTTGAGTCTAAACAGTGAAATGTTTGAGATTTTGGTTGAAGGAGAGTTAGCTGTGACATTGATGTAGAGTTCTACATGTTGTTGTTTTTGTTTTTACTTTTTATAACTTTTATGCTTTGGGACAGTCAGAGATAGGACATTAAGGGCACTATTGCAAGCTAAATTCAAACTTCCATCACACATGTTTGTGTTGAAGCATTCATTGGCAGTTTATTGGCTTGCACAGTATGTGGGCCCATTTTGGGAAGGTTAGGGTTAGGGTTAGGGTTAGGGTTAGGGTTAGGGTAATAAACTCCTAATTGACCGTTCACCGGGAGTTTGATTGACAAGCGATCTAGCCAGTCATAACGCCGAAATCGCCATTTTGTCCGACAAAGCAGTCAAGAGTTAGAAGATTAATCTCAGTGGACTTGAACTTGAAAAATGGTGTTTACTGACGTCTTTCTGTGTTTGAAACAACATTCCTTCTCATGTTCATTCATGTTTATTTGATGCTATATATTGAGCTGAGGCGCTACAGCGATCCGTTACGACACATTAAAGAGCCACAAAACAGTTTTTATTGTTCGAATTTCTTAAAAAAGTACAAAATTTGAAAGCTGGGACTTTGTTTAATATCATAAGTAACCTGCTTTGTCTTGTCTGTCGACGTGTTGTCAGTGTCCTCTTTGCTCTGCGATGTATTTTTCATTCTGTGTGGCGTGACAGCACCATGGCAACAGTAACTAAGGGGGGCGGGTCTTTGCAAAGGGTCAGTTACTGCTTATTAATGGTTCACTCTAAAAAAATGCTGGGTTAAATACAACCCAAGTTGGGTTGAAAATGGACATACCCAGTGATTGGGTTGTTTTAACCCAGCGGATGGGTTAAATAAAACTGCCCAGCACATTGAGCTAACATTTAAACCAACTGCTGGGTTAAAACAACCCACTCACTGGGTTTGTCCATTTTCAACCCAACTTGGGTTGTATTTAACCCAGCATTTTTAGAGTGTTAGTAAGGCAGATGTTAAGTTTAGGTATTAGGATTAAGGGATGTAGAATATGATCATGCACAATAAGGCATTAATATGTGCTTTATAAGTACTAATAAACAGCCAATATCTAGTAATATGCATGATAATAAACAGCTACTTGAGAACTGAACCCTAAATTAAAGTGTTACAAAATTTCTTTATTTACATTAAGAAAAACTGGTTCTTTTAAGAACTGTTTACTGAAAGGTACTTCAGGAACCCAAAAATATAGTTCTGTGTTTATTTTTAAGTGTCTAGGGGTAGAAAACATTGTTAGCTCAGCATTAAAACAGTAGAAGTAAACGGAAAGGATGCTAAAATGCGAGTACGCCTGTATCCTTCTACGGCGTTTATGGATGTGTGACACAGGTTTGATGACATTTAAAATATTCATGTGAATCAACAAATAGAGAAATGGAGGCCGGCAAGGACGGGGGCAGGTTTGTTTTGCAGGAGCAGGCCTTTGTAATTGCTTTGTTTATTGCCTCTTGGCTGCGTGCGACGGCACATATGAAATATTACCAGGATGATGATACGTCTCAGCCTAATTCAAAATTATGACAGCTTAAAGTGAGGCAGAGAACAGGAAGGGGGAGTTGGCTGGCTCCGCTGCCATACATAACACAGCTTCCAGTAGATCCTGACCTTCAGGCCCACAGGTACAGCTAACGAGATTTTAAAATGATGACCTTCGTAATAAATGTTTCGCCTGAACCTCAGCCATGCGCGGCGGTGACACTATTAGTGTTTAAAATGATGGCAACTTGAGTTGTGCTGTGAAAACTAATTACAGATGGGTAATTGTTTTATTTGTCTTGATGTTAGCGTGTGAGTAATGGCCGTGGCAAATGCATATTGGAAAATATGCCACATGCGAAGTCTAATTTTTTCTCATTACAGGATAAAAGCTCTCTGCGTTGGGATTCTGAGAAGTATATGTGCTGTAATTTTCTGCCATTTATCAGGCAACAAACAGTAAACAGGTCAATTTAACCATTACAATGTATTGTCACATCACAGCTCTTCTCTCTTGTGACGTTCTGTATGTTTATTTTATTTTAGTTCCAGACAGACTTTCTTCATTTCTTGACATGTGCATTATACATCTGTTTTCACCACTAACCCATGGTGAAGTCAGAAACTTCTCTTTAAATGTCATTGTCCATTATATTGATTGTCAGCCTTCGAGACGGAGAGGAGATCCAGGAGACGTGGAGACCTCAAAGTGTCCAGTCAGCAGAGAGCGTTCATTGGATATGGCTAGAATATCACTTTTCCATTGGCAGTCGCAGCACTTGTGTGGCCGGTTTGGGTGGTCTGGGTGGTCATCGGAGCCCGCTTTCCCTGTTAAAGCCATCTGATCGGCGTCTGAGTACCTCTTTGTGAGCTGTCTAGGTGTCTTTTAGTGATGGCTATCTTTGCTTTGCAATCAAGTATGTGCAATATGACCTTTAGAGACATGCCTCTGTTTGAAGATGAGGTTGAAACCGATGCTTCCATGGCTGCAGAAATGACCAGGACCGCTCTTGACCACAGTGCAGCGTCTTTGTTAGATTTTATTAAGATGGAGTTGCTACTTTGCTACTTCCTTTCCTTTGCCTTAAAGATGCACTCACATAATATTATCTGCTTTACAAAATATTAAACAAAATTTATATTAATGAATATATGTGATATAAATTTTATATATATATATATATATATATATATATATATATATATATATATATATATATATATATATATACGAATGATAAATACTTTATATATAATATAATAAAATAAAGATAATAAAATGAAATGAAAAAAACATATTATTTAACTCTATTATTTAATTATTAGCTCTTAAAATTTATTTATTTTTTTATTTTATTTTATTATTTTATTTTATTTTATTTTATTTTATTTTATTTTATTTTATTTTATTTTATTTTTTTTTTTTTTCCAGTGACAGAGCTCTTCAATAGTGAATTATTTTTTATTTTATTTTATTGTATTATTTTTTTCATTTTCTTTTCTATTATTATTATTATTATTATTATTATTTAATTATTTTATTTATTATTTATTTCTTTTCCAGTGACAGTTGATTGTTGGTGAGCTCTTAAAATTGTGAATTTTATTTTATTTCTATTTATTTATTTGTTTGTTTGTTTGTTTGTTTGTTTGTTTGTTTTTTTTAGTGACCGTTTATTTTATTTTATTTTATTATTTTTTTCATTTTATTTTCTATTATTATTATTAATATTGTTATTATTATTATTATTATTATTATTATTATTATTATTATTATTATTATTATTATTTAATTATTTTATTTATTATTTATTTCTTTTCCAGTTACAGTTGATTGTTGGTGAGCTCTTAAAATTGTGAATTTTATTTTATTTCAATTTATTTATTTGTTTGTTTGTTTGTTTTTTCTAGTGACTGTTTATTTTTATTTTATTTTATTTTATTTTATTTTATTTTATTTTATTTTATTTTATTATTTTATTTTATTTTATTTTATTTTATTTTATTTTATTTTATTTTATTTTAATTTCGATTTTTATTTTTATTTTTATTTTTATTTTTATTTTTATTTTTATTTTTATTTTTATTTTTATTTTTTTATCCAGTGACAGTTTATTGGTGGTGAGCTCTTAAATTTGTGAATTTTATTTTATTTATTTATTCACTTATTTTACTCAGTACACCTGTAAATATTGGAGATTGACTTTTGAAAAAGAATATTCCAGTGAATTTATCATCAGTCTCTTTGCACTGTATTCACTGCACTTTTATAAATCCTTCTACAATGCAACCCTGATAGGGGTCTAAGAGCAATACTATGTGAATATCATATCTATTTAACATAATTAGCCCCAGCATTTCATTTTAATGTAAAGACCCCATGAGAAAACAGCTGACATTTGTGGAAATAAAAGGCCTCATCTATTGACAAAGCCTCTAATTGATACTGAAACCCAAACCTCCAGAGCTCACAGTACGAGGTCTGAGCATCCAAACAACGCTCGATATCCTCCAGCTCCGAAACTCTCCCTCTGCTGGAAAACCAGTGTTCCCGTTTAAAACAAGAGATTGTAGGTGTCTACAATTACGCCTGGAGGAAGATGTAACTTTTATGTTGGTGTCAATGTAAATTATGGATTTCATATTACCCAGATTCAATGCTTCAATGAGATTTTACCGCTTACATTGGCAGGTTTCAGTGGCAGAATTGATGTGACATTATATATTTTTTCCCAGCTGACCAAAGTCGTGTCTTTTCATGGCTATCTCTGAGACCCGCAGCCTATGATGAAATATTCAGAAAGGTGTTGTGTTTTGGGACCAGCAGGTTATGTTTGTGAATAATGGAAGAGAAGGAGCTCTATTCATTTCACACAGAAAACAGTCCTCTCCAATCTATTGTATGGTTTTGCACATCTGTGAAATGAGCCTAAAAGCGTACGACTCTCTTGTTCGAGGAAATGACTCTAATTAGCCGCCTTTAAACAGTTTCTATACATTACGCTTTCAGTAGTGTGCGTCAGACAGAGAGTGTAAATAGCTACTTTTTTTTTTCTCCAGTTAATGATGATTGGAGTTAATGACACGGGCGGTTATTATTGATATAAAACATGTTGCTGTTACGGCGGCTCTAACATATACTGGATGAATTAATTACAGACCACTGTATATTGAGACTTTTTAATAAATCATTTGAATTAAGTGTTCAGTAAAACATTAAACTTGGAGAGGACAAGACAAAGAAGAAATGAATAGACTGAAGTGGTAATGTGAGTGATTTTATAGAGCGGCATCTGTTGAGTTTCATGGTTTTTATGCCACGTGTGAATGATGGCGTCTCCACGGACAGCCCGATGAATTCAAATCAGTTTGAAAGTGATTTTGCACGGTGCTGATCTGTGCCACACTCGCTTTACCTTCCTGTCACTCATCCTGTGCGGAACATTCTGGGTCTGATATGAATCTGTGGAAGTGTTCAGACCCCCCAAATAAACACCAGACGACAGCAATAACTGAACAGTCATGAAAGTCAGTAATATTGGTAAGTGGTGAACGATACTTATTTGTTTGTTACACAGATGTGTGGATTATGACGTGTCTGTCAATGTGGGACCTTGTATTGATGGGTTTTTGAGTTTGTTAAATGAATATTTGTTTTATACTATTTTATAATTTTATTTTTTCTTTTATTTATTTATGAATAAATAATGTATTTGTTCTTTTATAATGACATATTTGTCAAAATGTGTGACCTTATGTAGATGTTAGTTTTTATTGTTAGTTTATTATTTGTTTATAATACATTTTTATAGTACTATATCTATCTATATATATATATAATATATTAGTCCTGTCAAACGATTAATCATGATTAATCACATGCAAAATTAAAGTTTAATACGTTAATAAAGTTTAATGCATTTAAAAATATTTACATAATACATGTGTGTCTACTGTGTATATTTATTATATAAATACACATTAGTATTTATTTAAGAAATATTTACATGTATGTATATATTTACATGTATGACAGGTCTTTTTTTTTTTTTTTTTTGTCCAAAGGCCTTAATAATAATAAAAAACAAAGATATGACATCCAAAGTATGTAATACAACTAGATCTCTTTTATTGAATCCAAAAGGTTTTAATTATATTTTGCTAGATTTTGAAGAGTCAAAAGGTCATTCGGTTTAACCGTCCAAATGCATTTAATTTGTGATTAAAATATCTTAAAATGTAATAAATGTATATATTTTTTATTCTGGCATGATTTTATAACATCATATATAAACATAGTGCATATTAAAACATATTAAAATTGTGTAGAAGTCGATGTCTGGCAAAATGAATTTCATTGATGTTATTCGGAGTAACCAATATAAAGGGACCATTTTGGATCAAGTCATGTGGTCAATATCATGTGACAGGATGTGACATCATTCAGACACCTGCAAAGGACCACATGGTCATGAAGCAAATGAACTCTCTTTTAACTATTTGAAAAATTCATGTTTCACTTGATCATACGCATGTCCCGAAACATCAGGTCATTCGGTGCAACCGCTATAAAACATGGAAAATGTTGTAATATTTTAAAAACTTGTACTAAATATAAAATGTTTGATTGTCCTTTTGCTAGATATCAGCCTGTTAGCATTGATTGAAAATATCGTCATTCAGTAAAACTGAAATTTTGGTTAAACCAAATGACTTTTTAGTGACAAATTTTATCCATCTTGTAAAAAATGACAAAATCAGTGTTAATTGATTATAAAAACCACATAATCTCATTGTTATCACTTAATAAAACTTCAAAATTAATTAAATCTCCATTATGTTTAACACTTTTGAAAACCTTATTCATCAGTGACCCAAACATATATATATACTTTATTCATTTATGTAATTATATTTGATATGATGCATCTGTCAAAATATGTGGCTCTAAAGCACCCGAAACAGAAAACAGAATTAGACTTTATTAACAAAACGAAAGAAAAGAAACTCAAATCAAATGTGAAAAGGAACATGGTGTCCAAACCACACACATCCTCAAGTTTAAATGGGTTCAAATTGCTTATAGTGTTCTCTGATTCTTCACTTCATCTCCTCTCAATGGGTGGATTTATTCTTCAGAGTTTATTCCAAAAAATAAATTGATTCCAGAAACTCTGGCCCAGCATGCAAGAGTAACGTTGACTCATGGAGGGGAACTGAACAAACTCTTTGGTGCCATGTCTCTGTTTCAAATTGACTTTATCCATCTATCTGGATTTATGAACTTCTTGATGACAGGCAGTAATATGAAGCATATTTGTTTTAATTAAGTGCCAGGAAACCCCCATTTTTGTTGCAATCATTGTTAGTGCACAATGCTATATATGTTTGTATATGTGTGTCTGTGCTTGTGTAAGAGAAAGAGATGATGCTCAAGAAAAAAAAAAAAATGCTATAATTGGATAGTGGAAAGAACAGGCAGCTGAGCCACTTAGCTTATTGCTTTCACATCCAAGATATATAAAAGCAGAAAAGAAAGAAGAAGCACGCTAACAAGATGCTAAAAATAAATACTGTTGAGATATCAAATAAATCTCTGTGTGCTCATTTTCTAAAAGCATCATCTTGAAACCAATTACTGTTGAATGCTGCTCACTTATGAAACCTTGTCATTGCTTTTCACAAGGTTGGGTTCACTTTCCTTAAACCAATGCAGTGAGAGAGGAGAAGTTTTCAGAGTATGCAGTATGCCCACTTTTGAGGGTTATGGAGGGAGAAATTCTTCTGGCACTTATTTGTCTCCGTGTTTGTTTCATGTGTTCGACTGGTAAATCATGCTGTTGTTTTTGCATTTACAAAATTATTGATCCTTTGTAGTTCTTGTTAATATTGAAGGGATGATATTAAACCCAGAAACCTTCTACTCGCCTTTATGTTGTTCCAAATGTGTGGATGACTTTCTTTCTCCTGTTCAATACAAAAGAAGATATTTGGAGGAATGTTGATAAGCAAACAGTTTCTTACATTGTAAGGACAAAAAATACAATGGAAGTCGATAGGAACCGAGACTGTTTGGTAATCAGCTTTCTTGACAATATTGCCTACAGGTTTGGAACGACATGAGGGTAAATAATGACAGAATTTTCATTTTTTGGGTGGACTATCCCTTTAATACATTTCAATGTTTGATTTTGTTGAATTGTTTACCATAAACAATTATTTCAACATGTTCTCCAACCAATACGACCATATAGGTCGTTTGTCACTTCCCTGAAATACGACTCATAGGAGCGTTTGCTAAAGCGGTGCCCCTATCGACAACAGGACACTTTCATTTTAATGCATTGTTCCCTTTTATCTGCGTCATATTTCGGGTTTCGCGTAGCTCAACAGGTAGAGCATTGCAATAACAATATGCAATCATGTGATCATGCGATCGTGGGTTCAATCCCAGGGAACACATGTTCTCATAAAGTGTGAATGCACTATAAATCACTAAGGGTAGGTTTAGGGGTGGGGTGGGTGTAGTCATTAATAAAAATTAGTTTTGGTAAATGGAAATAGGAGATTTGGTGTAAAAAGTCCACACATTGCATTTAAATGAACATGCATTTTGATTGGTAATGACAGTCATACGTCATTTCATGACGACAGACGTAACACGACACTGTCATTATTTTTATGCCCACTAGAGGGCGTATGACTTCAAAACGTAAATATAGGTCTAATATGGTGCTTAAAAAATGACCTATAGGGTCGTTTTTTTTTTTTTTTTTGGAGGACAGTCTGAATTATTTTTTAGGTGTTCAAACACTTTGAAACTCTATTATATTGTAATTGTTATAATTTCCAAGGATCAGCATTCTCCCCTAAAAGTGATCGGGCAGAACAAACCATAAGTCGTAGAGATTGAAACTTTGAGGGCTGGTAGTACTCACACCGTCTACAACGTCACCAAAGCTTGCCTCGAACAACCTGATGGGGGCGCTACAGCGGTCAAAAGTACGAAATGGCTCATAACTCCTAAGCCATCTTATATCGTTGGAATCCTCAAGACGAACAAAGCGCATGTCTCAGATTAAATTGCCACCGAGCGAAATTTTCGGGTATTTTGGATTTGCCTACTTTTGCGAACTAGTCCTAGGTTCTTCACCCCGATCACAACCAAACCAGTGTAGACAGATTCTCTGTAGTCTGACTGCCAATAATTATTGAAAAAAAGTAGAAATTTCAATTGACGTCCGCGATGGGGCGGCAAAACATTCAAAGTGGGTGTGCCCACTTTTACTAAAATGGCTATAACTCGTGAACGGAATGAGATAATTCCACCAAACTTGGTGCACATATGCATGGGCTCAGTCTGTGGTTGCATTAATAAGAATGTGATGACTGGCCACTTGGTGGTGCAATAAAATGAAAAAAAACATGAAAACGGCTATATCTACGCAACAGTCTGTCCAATTGATTTGATAACTGGCATGCGGTGTCTTTGTCCAAGGTGCCACGATTATCTACGAGGACATCTGTGAATCTCAAAAAACATGGCCGGCCATCGACCAATCAAGTTCGAGCAGCTATCAGACAAGGTTAACAGAGGCTGATCGGATTGAAACTCGCTGGGCCTGTTTGACTCACAGCCCTAGAGGCCTATGAGAAATTCGAAAGAAATTGGCTGCCTTGGCATTTTGCACATTTTGCATCCTTTGTAAAGGATTGTATATCACAAGATTTTTCATTTTTTTGCCTCTAGGACTGCCGCTGTCAATCAAATCGTTTGTTAAATATTGGAGATTATTTCAAAAACCTACTTTTGTGAACTAGTCCTATGTTTTTGGCTCAACCTCGATAACTGTTAAAAAGCTTTAAAACATATGGTGAATTGCCTGTTTTGGCTGCAAATTTCCATCTATGATCTAAGAGGTTACAGGCTTGCTAAATAAAATGTAATACCTTTTTACGCATGTGCTTAAAGGCCTTAAAACGCTTGAACCCTGATAATTGCTGCTCTCAGCTATATTTTGCAATTGTGCTTCAAATGCAATAAAATGAGTGCATGACGTGTCAGAATTCATGTCTTTGACACACTATAAAATATGTCCAAGTTCCAAAATTTGTAAGCTCATTATCAAGTAAAAGTTGCTGCCGGCTAATGCACTCGGCAAACGCTTGTCTTTGTCCCTGTCTTTCCGAAATCATATCCAAGAACGTAAGGTGATAAGGGAGGATCAATCGAAATAGATTGTACTTTCGAGACAGTTAAAACAGTCTTACTCTTGAACACAGATCTTCTTTCATAAAGAAACTTGGCTAGTAGAAATCAATATTGAAGGCTCCACGTCTTTCTGTTAATGCATCCTCTACCTCTGTTGGGCTTTGGTTGTCCTGCGGCGCATCCTATAAATATGTTTTCTTCGCCTTCCCTCTTTATTTGGCCTAACGAGCAGACAAGCTCAACTTTAACGGCTCAATACTTGATCTTCACCTGACCTCCCTACAGCCTATTGTGATGCCGTTCCACCAACAAAGAGATGCTAATGTGAGGAGCGCAGCATCTGTGTAGCACCAGGCACCTGCTTTAGCTATAGCACATTGACAGCTTGGCTAGATTTCAATAACGGATCCATACAGCCGTCCTGTCTCACTCCACAGCAGGGCCCCATATTGATGCTCTTGTGTTCTCATGCTCAACACAACAGATTGCTCTTTAGAAGTCATTTCCTGTGCCTTTTCCTTAAGTATTTAGATGTGTATCTTTCGCCCGACACATGCTGGAAATCACGCCTATCGAAGACTTTAAAGGAGACGGTCCCACTTAAAATTAAGTGGCCTTAACTACTATGTACTTACATTTAAATTAATCATTTGATACAATGCACTTATTGTGTACATACATGTTTTAAAATTGTACTTATATTTTAAAAACACCTGCATGTAATTACATCCGTAATTAATTTTTGTAATTACATTTATAATTACACTGTTGACCCATCCCTTACACCTTACCCCTACCCTTAAACCTACCCAAACCACCAAACCTGTCCCTAACCTTACCCGTCTTCCACCTCAATAGCAGCAAAAGTGTTTTGCAATTCAATATGAACCCAATAAGTACATTGTACTTATTTTTGATGTAAGTACATAGTAGTTAAGGTCACTTAATATAAAGTGGGACCAAGGGGACCTATTATGCAAAATTAACATAAATGTGTGTCAGCAATGTATGTATACAACCACCCTATAATGATAACAAATCCACCCACTCCTTTTTTTAATCCACATAAAACCTCAACAGTCTCACAGAACAAGCCTTTTTCATTTTCTGTACAATGTGACATCACATTGCCCCACCCACGACTGCTGATGGACACTGTCGTATTAGCATAGCCCCGCCCTGAGCGAGTTGTACACTGACCGCCATTGTCTCGACAGCTGTAGACATGAGTGTCTGGTAAGAGATTGAGGTGTTTTGTTGTTGGATGTAAGAGTGAACATAACAGTCTTCATTTACTCCCGACATCTGAGCCGCTGAAGACGCAGTGGATTAGTTTGATTTTTGAAGGGAATGAGCCACAGATCTAATATACACATGTGTTTTCTGTCCCTGCTGTTTACATTCACAGACATAACCCACTGTGTTTATGTGAACTGTGTGTGTATTTGACAGTTTAAACACAATAAAACGTGAAAGAGAAGTTAGTTTAATACTCACGAGACGTGCCGTCTGACGGACAGCTTTCTGTGCGCGTGCTTCAGATGTGTTCGCTCAAAAAACGATAAATTAAAAGTATAAACTGATATAGCTTTAAAACATTGATCATGATATAGATGATAATCAAACCCAAACAGATGTTTTGTTAGTTTTTGGCAGAATATCGAGGCAAGAGCTATACAGGCTCGATCCTCTTCTGGAAAAGGGGCGGAGAGCAGCAGCTCATTTGCATTTAAAGACACATGCACGAAAACAGCATGTTTTTCCTTCCACTCAAAGATGGGCATTTACAACATGCTATAATAAATGATCTGTGCTGTATTTTGAGCTGAAACTTCACAGACACCTGAGACTTATATTACATCTTGCGAAAAGGGGCATAATAGGTTTCCTTTAAACAGCCTTTGTCCTCTGTCAGCTGTGTAATTGATTGTGGCCTTGTGGGTGAAAGGGCGTAAATGTCCCATGAGTCCCTGCAGTGACAGCAGAGGTGTCTGTCCTCTGGTAATGGCAGATTGGAGACAGACGCTAACATTTTGAAGATGCAAAGTCTCTGGTGACCTAATGAGAGGTAGAGGGAGAGAAAGAGTGATAGAGGATGATGGAGAGAAAGAATGCCTTTGGGTGTTCTTGTGTTTCACAAATATTGTCGTTGTGACCCTCGCGGTATCCCAGCCTCATGTTTCAGCTCAGCTGAGCCGTGTCGGCTGACTATGGGCAGATGTGACGTTTGTGTTGATTAATATTCCCATCACTCCCTTTTGTCACTATATGGTTTTATGGATGCAGTGGAAAGGATGCTCATTTTCCTTATCTCTATTTTTTGTTTCAATTGGTCAGATTACTGAATTATCAATCTTATTCTGCATGATATATACTGATGATATATACTGATATATACTGTTGGGGTATCTGACAGAACATTTTTATGCAAACTATCTACAATGGAAACTAATGTAGTGTGTGATGTGCTTTAACCCCAGAGGACATTCTTTGCTGCACGTCTCTGGCCAAATACCTTTTGCGCAAATGTTGGGTTGGGTTTTGCTTAATGGTGTAAAACGGGGTTTGTAGAGCAGAGATCATGCAGGCTGTAATATCTCAAGATTGATGGGATTTGATTTGAGGTCAAGAACGATTATTTAACATCGGTTACTAACTGCTTAATCATGGTTAAAGAAAACAGTAGGTTTTATTTGGCAGGAGCTTCAGCTTAAACTGGATAAAGTATGGTAGACTCAATGGCCCATGCAGCAAGTTGTGCCTGATTTATTTTGATGATTTTATGTATATTTTTTGACTGTGTGATGTATTTCATATGGTTTTTCAAAAGAACTATATGATGACGGAACATGAAATCCTGATCAAGCCAGTTCTAGAGCAGATTGTATGCATTCATTTTCCTTCTACATTCCTAATATAATTCCATGTCTTTCCGGGTACAATCAATCCCCATTTCAGGTGCTACTGACAGAGGAAAGTGATTTGGAGTGTGAACACTCATCTATTGCCGCTGTTATCCACACTGTACCTCTGTTTCACCCCTTTATGATGGACCGGTCCCCTCGCTCTCTACCGGGGAAATTTCTGTCAGATTTGATTATGTGGGCTGGCAATAAGAGACTGCTTTTGACCTCCAGGACCCTGCTCACTTTTTAACAGGCAAGTGTAGTGGACAGCCCTCAGAGAGTAATCAGTGTCAAATGAACCGTTGATAAATGTGTTTGGCTCTCATTTGAGAATCTGTCATGGAAGCTCACATGCAGAGGAGTCCAAATCTCTTTCCAGCTCTGCCGAGAAACACCAGGAGAGATGCCTGCCAAGACCACCAAGACCTTACTGTTTCCAGCTTTGTGGGTTTTAAGTTTTGAGTCTTTTGTTTTTTGGATGACACACTTCAAAATGATATACGTCTACTGGACTTTGTAAGTTTGTGTGTTACGTGTAGGGGAGATTAAGGCAGTCATATGGCGATGTTAGAAAGACCAGGTTTAGTGTTTTCTCTCGCAGTGGCTTTATTGGTTTCAAACACCATCAAAGTGGTTTAAATCAGAATCATTTTGTTAATTATATCCTCCAAACAAAAATGACAATAGTAGCATATTTTTGTAATAACGGTTTCAGGTCAGGAGTACTTTTCATAAATGTCAAGATGAGGTTTAATGTGTTTTATGTTGCCTTTTCCATTTTTATCATCTAATTATATGTGACCCCTGCTGTCAAAATGAGTGGGAATGTGCTCAGGCTTATTTCGAGCTACAGGCAAAACAAGTGAAAAATGTCAATTTTGGTCAAATTTGAGGTTTTTACAAAAATTAAGCCCTCGTCTAGCGATTCCTATGCTCCCACAAGCAATTAAACATCTAAAAGTGTTTTTACTTGTACGTTTTCTGAGAGGAGTACCTTTCGTTTTTCTCTGCTCACTTCTGAACGACTGATGCTTCCCTCTGCACGAGTTTGGTATCGTTTTAAAGCGTGAATATTCATAGTGAATTCTCGATGGCATGAGTCTGAAACAATGAAATGTGATTTTAAAAATCATGCTGATGTAAACAAATCGATCCGAAGCGTGGCCGCAAAGAAATCCTACATATGCACAATTAGTATTTAAAAAAAAAATTTAAAAAAAATCTGTCTTAAAGTATTCATGCAAACATTATCTGCAATGTTTAGTTAACTGTTGGGGAAAAACATCTGATGTGTAACATCATATTAGATGTGATTCGTACAGTAGGTCTTAATAAATAGGCTGTCTGTTTCATTAATGTTAATCAAACAATTGTGGAATCATGGAGAAAAAAAAGTTAAATATATATTTATGGATTTTGACTTGGTTTGTGCCAAATTTGGTGGTATTACCAGGGATTTTAAGGTATGGTTTCTACACTGTTAGCCCAGATAAGTTGAATTTACTTAAAAAATTTGAGGAAACTGGTTGCCCTAAAAAAATTAAGTAATGTTAACTTAATAATTCGAGTTCATTTAACTTAAAATGTTTTGTAATATTAATTACTTTGTAGTTATTACACCTAGTATATTTAAGTTCAATGTACTAAGCAAGTTAACTTGCCACCAATCAAAATTCATCCATGCCTCCCATCATGCATTGCTGCATGAATAAATAATGAGCTTAATCGTCTTTATTTTATATTTCTTTACTCTCACTATTTAAATTTTGCTGTTTTTCTGTGACTTTTTAGTAGCTTGTTTTCTAATGTTCACAGTTGATCTGTTTATCAGAATATGTTGCTTGTCACCATTGTTGAGATTCATACACTGATTCTTGATGTCTGTGTGTGCCTAAAATATATATATATATATATATATATATATATATATATATATTTTTTTTTTTTTTTTTTTTTTTTTTTTTTTTGTGATAAGGACAACTTTATATAAAAAAAAAAAAAAAATTGTTTAATAAAAGTTCACAGTGCTGCTGTAATCAATAATGTAAATCTATCTCAGAGATTGGGCTCTAAATGAGTTCAGTGATTCAGATCAAATAATGATTATGTGAAAACATAATCAACACCACCTGATCATCTTTTGACTTTGCTTGTCTGGTTGGTTTTAATGCAGTTAAAACTGCCCAAACAAAATCTAATATTAAAAAGTCAAGGGTCAAGAGCTCAACTAAAACAAACCCTGACCTCGATGATGGTAACTTAAAAATTGTGATTTTCTCCTTTGGTGAAAAACTATAAAAAGGTAAATGTTTGGAAAAAATGTCTGTAGAACAGCCAAAACAAATGTTCCAACTGATCAACAGCTCATTGAATTCACACACACCATGACAAAATGGCGTCATTACCTGCCGCAAACCAGTGTGTAGGAGGCGTGGTCAAGAGAAAAACTTCATAATTTAAGTGCATTTAACTTACATTTATTAACACATTCAAATACACCCACAAATTAGTAGAATATACTTATATTTTATAAGTAATGCAACCAAACTTAAATATTTTAAGTATATTGTAATTATATTTTTAAGTAAATATAAAATCCGGGCTAAGAGTGCAGGTGATTTTATTTTGGAACCTTCAGGAAACTTGAACTCGATTTTTCTCAAAATGGACTCTATCGACTTCAAACAGGTAATTATTTGTCAGATTCCAACAAATCATACATCATTTTTGAAGGTTTAGAGAATGTGAAAATAACTGATAATTTGCTCATTTAAGCTATTTAGTGAAATGCTCCTCTAGAGTTCATTTCTCTAGTGAACTAACATGCTGCGGACACTAAATGACTTGCCTGAGGTAAATGTGATGCTACGTGAGATAATATTCTCAAGCTGTTTTATTGATGTCTTTCTGCAGTTGAAACACTGGTTGGAGATTACATGTAAACATATCTATGCACAGATCCTCTGTTCTTCTTTTTCTGTGCTTTTTCCGGTTAGCAAACAGCATGCGCGCCCCCTTCTGGATTGGAGTGTGGATCGCCTGTGACTGAATGTATTCGTCATCTGACTGTATGCACTGAACCGTGACGGTTCGGGACGAATACATGAACTGTTACACCCCTAATATATATATGCTTGTTGCTATGTGGTTTGTTGCATGTTCCTCCTTATTGAAGTTTTTCTGCTTAAAGAGTCTCTATGTTGTATTGGTCCCTTGAGGACCAGCCGTGGGTTTTGTGAATGTGGATTCTGGAACTGTTAAGTGATAAGATCTGGTATTTTTTTGATGGTATTGTAAGTTATTTACAGCACAGAGTGTGATCCCTGTAGAAATCTCATCCCATCTGTAACTACATGGTGTCTTCTTTCATCGTTCTTTTGATCTCTGCGTGTCTGTTAGCTGCTCTTAAACTTGAAGTCAGTCAATTCACACACACACACTTTATGTACTCAACAGTGTGCATCTGTAGTACTGCAATATCTACAGCTATTGCTTTTAAATCAAAAGCAGCAGATTTATTATGTATAATCCTATAAATTGAAGGTGTGTTGGTTTGGTGCCCACAGAACCTGAATGCATAATTTCATAGTTGTATATTCATATATTCATATTTGGGTGACTGTTTGATTAAAGGTACTTTTGAATTCTTGAA
The DNA here is from genome assembly GCF_018812025.1 of Megalobrama amblycephala. NCBI lineage: Eukaryota > Metazoa > Chordata > Actinopteri > Cypriniformes > Xenocyprididae > Megalobrama > Megalobrama amblycephala. The sequence goes on along the minus strand of NC_063060.1, from coordinate 45,553,758 downwards.
ATGTTGAAAAATGTCATTTCACACTGTTTTGCATTTACATTTGAACATTTATCACATTCTGGAATACAGATTTGCTTATGGCCTTGAAGTAGAAGTTGATGTAATGTCATGCAAAGACATTTTCAGTTTTTTAGAAAATTGCCTTTTTATTTACTATACAATGTTAGCTAGCCAATTAACTTTCAATTTATAAAATAAGCCCAATAGAGTTTCTGTCATTTTCCTTTAAATCATCTCAAAGGACAGAAAAGTTCCTCTAAATGAAGAATCATCCTTTTCACTACTATGTGGGGTCAGTAAGACAAAAAATAAATAAATCTGCAAGGACAGAGTAAAAAAACATTTCCAAAAACTAATTTTCAAAGTTTCAATGGAAACTCATTCTGAGTTCTATTCTACTCTGTTCATGTTCCTTTAAGAATGCTCAAGTTCAGTGCTTCGAGACGACACCGGCATCTGTTAGATAATATGAAACTCGAGAGCATTATTAGAACCTGATTCTAAAAAGTATTCTGAAATGTAAGCATAATTTCTTTGCGGTCCAGCCTGTCATGTATTTCATTAAGATGCCATTATTGCCTCTGTACCCTGACTCCACTCTGTCAAGCTGTAGAGGCCGACTGACAGAGAGCCCCACCATCTATTGATGTGTTTATTCCCCTGTTAGCTCTCAGTCGTAGATGGAAAAATAATTTGTTTTGCGAGAGTAGGAAGGCACTTGCTAATGGCGGAGTGTGTGTGGGCATTCGGCATAGTGCTTTATGACCTCATAGCTGGACGAGATGTGCTTCAGTGATTAGAGTCATACCAGCCTTTGTACAAGAATTTTGAAATGTTTTATTAGACCTCTGACCATTTGCTTATTTTATTTTGATTCTGTGCAGTCGCATTCACAATCTTAGATTCGCGTTTTTATTTTAGTCACTGTTAGCTTCCATTAAAGTCAACCTGAAATCACAACAACCCTATGTGCATGTTCCTTATTGAGAATGATTCGTCGGTGCATGTTATTTCAAAAGAACAACATGCTTTGATTTTGTAATCTTTAATCAAAATGTAGTAAATTGCTGTTCCCTGGAAACAACACTGACGTCATTTATTTATTTGTAAAATGGGTAAAATTCGTGTTGACTATAATTTCACCCACATCTTGTAACTACGGAGCCCCTAAAGGGACATGGTGATGGAAAAAATAAAATTCACACTGCAAAAATTCTTACTTAGTATTTGTGTCTTGTTTCCAGTCCAAATACCTAAAAATTCTTACATCAAGATGAATTTACTAGACAAGTAAAATGCATAAGATATTACGTCTTGTTTTCTGAAAATAAAAATAACTTTTTTTGCAGTGAAATCCAGAAGTTTTGCATTCTCTCAAGAAACTTTTTGTTCGCTTGCAAAGAACGGGGGAACACAAAAACATTGAAAAATATTTTTTCCATCACCATGCATGTTTTATGTAAATGAATATCTAAATTTTAGGACTCTTTTCTTTCTCTTTTATAGCGAGATGTCCCGGGCTCTGCTGAGCATGGTCTATGATGCTTTTATCTGTGAGTGAACATGGAGAAACGGACTGTTCTGAGCGCAGCTCTCTAAATGAAGATTAATGCAGGCATTTGGGTTCAAGGTGATATTTTATTTGGTATTAGCCTATCAATTTGCTAATGCACAACTTTGGAGAGTTGCTCCAAAGAACAAGGTGACAGCTGTTGGAAATGGATATTGATTATAAAAGGCTGCTGGGTTTTCTTTTTACTTTTTCCTCCCCTTTTATCTTTGTCTTTCTCTTTTGGTCACGCCGTAATGTCTTATGCAGCGCAAAGCATGATGGATGGCCGAAGCAGATTTCAAGGCTTCGCGTCAGAAGCGCACTTTTGAGGATACCTGATCGAATTTCAGCCCTCTTTTCTGTGGAATCTCTTGGATATCATTATTGATTTTCAACGTCAGCCATGAAAATGGACCTGTGCACAAATAACTGAATAAAAATAGAGTCTGGTTTAAATATTTCCTTTTAGGGCATTATAGGATCGCCACATGGGACTGCATATCTAAAATCACAATATTATTCTCATATGTAGGTGAATTCATGTGATTTTGGTGTTAGCACACCTGTATAGTTGACCTACATTTGAGTGTTTCTTCAGCTATGGAAACTTTGAGAAATTAAACTCCTTTTTTACACTCTCTCTGCTGTAGTTTTGTTTGTCCACTAACAATGCCTTGTCTTTTTTGTTTTATGAAGATCAATAATATTTCCACAACATCTCAAATTATTTATTATTAACAAACTCTAGTGGAAATAATATTTGTAACATTGGAATAAACTGGCTGATTTGCCAAAGCTATATTTATGCAAGTTCAAGATTACACTCTATAAAGAACTTTTAAGGGTTCTGTCAGGCACTTCATATGATGAACCTTTTAGGGGTTCCTGTCATGGGATCATTTAATTAATTTTATTTTAATACATTTTTAATTTTTTAAAATCTCATAAACATACTTTATCACTATTGAAAATAAATAAATAAATAAAATAACATGAGAGTATTATACAATAATTTAAGTAAATTCTCCCTATCTAGAAACTTTTTGGCATAAAGAACCCTAGAGTTCCTTTTTATGAACCTTTCTTTTGTGTGCGTGAAACACATTTTTGCTGTTAAAAATGTGAGATGCAAGTCAGTGGAACAGAAAAAAGTGCAAGGTCTAGAGAAGCATTTTTTAAGAGTTGAACTTCTTTTGACTTGAGCAGCACATTTTTAGAATGCTGTGTCACGCACGAGACGCTGCAAAAGACGTGAGACGTGAGAGCAACGGTTAAATATGGAATGCCAGGCAGTTAAAATACACGCACATTTTTATGCGTAAACAACACATCAGCGACGCATTGTTTATACACATTGTTTGCGTGTTGAATACACGTTGTTTGTGTGCCGTGTTGATTATGTGTTGTTTGCGTGTTGATTATGAGTTGTTTGCACGCCGATGACGTGTTGATTACACGTTGATTTCACGTTAAGTGTTGTTTGCACGTCAATTACGTGTTGATTACGTGTTGATTACATGTTGTTTGCATGTCAATTACGTTGATTACGTGTTGATTACATGTTGTTTGCACGTCAATTACGTGTTGATTACGTGTTGATTTTGCGTTGTGTTGTTTGCATGTCCATTACGTGTTGATTACATGTTGCTTGCACATTGATTACTTGTTGATTACACATTGATTACGTGTTGATTACATGTTGTTTGCATGTCAATTACGTGTTGATTACATGTTGTTTGCACATTGTTTACGTGTTGATTACGTGTTGATTTTGCGTTGTGTTGTTTGCATATCAATTACGTGTTGATTACATGTTGTTTGCATGTCAATTACGTTGATTACGTGTTGATTACATGTTGTTTGCACGTCAATTACGTGTTGATTACGTGTTGATTTTGCGTTGTGTTGTTTGCATGTCCATTACGTGTTGATTACATGTTGCTTGCACATTGATTACTTGTTGATTACACATTGATTACGTGTTGATTACATGTTGTTTGCATGTCAATTACGTGTTGATTACGTTGTTTGCACATTGTTTACGTGTTGATTACGTGTTGATTTTGCGTTGTGTTGTTTGCATGTCCATTATGTGTTGATTACATGTTGTTTGCACATCGATTATGTGTTGATTACGCATTGATTACGTGTTCATTATGTGTTGTTTGCATGTCAATTACGTGTTGATTCCATGTTGTTTGCACGTCAATTACGTGTTGATTACGTGTTGTTTGCACATCAATTACGTGTTGATTACGTGTTGATTACATGTTGTTTGCACGTCAATTCCGTGTTGATTACGTGTTGTTTGCATGTCAATTACGTTGATTACATGTTGTTTGCACGTCAATTACGTGTTGATTACGTGTTGATTTTGCGTTGTGTTGTTTGCATGTCCATTACGTGTTGATTACATGTTGTTTGCATGTCAATTACGTGTTGATTACATGTTGTTTGCACATCGTTTACGTTTTGATTACGCATTGATTTTGTGCTGTGTTGTTTGCATGTCCATTACGTGTTGATTACATGTTGTTTGCACATCGATTATGTGTTGATTACGCATTGATTACGTGTTGATTCCATGTTGTTTGCATGTCAATTACGTGTTGATTACGTGTTGATTCCATGTTGTTTGTATGTCAATTACGTGTTGATTACGTGTTGTTTGCACATCGTTTATGTGTTGATTACGCATTGATTTTGCGTTGTGTTGTTTGCATGTCCATTATGTGTTGATTATATGTTGTTTGCATGTCAATTACATGTTGATTACGCATTGATTACATGTTGTTTCCACATCGATTGCGTGTTGATTACGCATTGATTACATGTTGATTACATGTTGTTTGCACGTCAATTACATGTTGATTATCTGTTGTTTGCACGGTGATTACATGTCGATTTCGTGTTTAGTGTTGTTTGCACATCAATTACGTGTTGATTACATGTTGTTTGCATGTCCATTATGTGTTGATTACATGTTGTTTGCACATCAATTACTTGTTGATTACGTGTTGATTACATGTTGTTTGCATGTCAATTACGTGTTGATTACGTGTTGATTCCATGTTGTTTGTATGTCAATTACATGTTGATTCCATGTTGTTTGCACGTCAATTACGTGTTGATTACGTGTTGTTTGCACATCGTTTATGTGTTGATTACGCATTGATTTTGCATTGTGTTGTTTGCATGTCCATTATGTGTTGATTACATGTTGTTTGCATGTCAATTATGTGTTGATTACGCATTGATTTTGTGTTGTGTTGTTTGCATGTCCATTATGTGTTGATTACATGTTGTTTGCATGTCAATTACGTGTTGATTACGCATTGATTACGTGTTGATTTCATGTTGTTTGCACTTCAATTACATGTTGATTATCTGTTGTTTGCATGGTGATTACATGTCGATTTTGTGTTTAGTGTTGTTTGCACATCAATTACGTGTTGATTACATGTTGTTTGCATGTCCATTATGTGTTGATTACATGTTTGCACATCGATTACTTGTTGATTACGCATTGATTACGTGTTGATTACATGTTGTTTGTATGTCAATTACGTGTTGATTACATGTTGATTACATGTTGTTTGCATGTCAATTACGTGTTGATTACGTGTTGATTCCATGTTGTTTGTATGTCAATTACGTGTTGATTCCATGTTGTTTGCACGTCAATTACGTGTTGATTACGTGTTGTTTGCACATCGTTTATGTGTTGATTACGCATTGATTTTGCATTGTGTTGTTTGCATGTCCATTATGTGTTGATTACATGTTGTTTGCATGTCAATTATGTGTTGATTACGCATTGATTTTGCATTGTGTTGTTTGCATGTCCATTATGTGTTGATTACATGTTGTTTGCATGTCAATTACGTGTCGATTACGCATTGATTACATGTTGATTACATGTTGTTTGCACATCGATTGCGTGTTGATTACGCATTGATTACGTGTTGATTACATGTTGTTTGCACGTCAGTTACATGATGATTATCTGTTGTTTGCACAGTGATTACATGTCGATTTCGTGTTTAATGTTGTTTGCACATCAATTACGTGTTGATTACATGTTGTTTGCACATCGATTACTTGTTGATTACACATTGATTACGTGTTGATTACATGTTGTTTGCATGTCAATTACATGTTGATTACATGTTGTTTGCACGTCCATTACGTGTTGATTATGTGTTGTTTGCACGGTGATTACGTGTTGATTACGCATTGATTTCGCGTTGTGTTGTTTGCACATCAATTACGTGTTGATTATGTGTTGTTTCCACATCGATTACGTGTTGATCACATGTTATTTGCGCGTCAATTATGCAAAGATTTTTTATGTGTAAACAGCGCATAATCAACACGCAAACAACACATAAACATGACGCTGATGTGTTGTTTACACATGGAAATTTGCATATATTTGAATTGCCTGGCATTACATAGTTAAAGACATCCGTTTAGTGCATGTTTACATTGAAAAACAAATTACGTGTTGATTACGTGTTGTTTGAGTGTTGATTACATGATGATTTTTCATGTGTAACCAATTTGTAAACAATGTGTAATCAACAGGCAAACCACACGTAAACACAACGCAACGTGTTGTTTATGCATGGAAATTTGCATGTATTTGAAATGCCTGGCGTTCCATAGTTAAAGACGTCCATCTAGTGTTCTAGCAAGGTCTAGACATGCGTTTTTTAAAAGAGTAACTTGTTTTGACTTGAGCACCACATTTGTCGTGCGCAAAATGCTGCAAAAGACGTGAGATGCCGGCGCAATGGTTAAAGCCATCTGTCTAGTGCGTTTACATTGAAAAACATTATAAAAGTAGTACAGTTGAATGGAAAAACGCCTTCTGTGTGAAGAGTGACAAGAATAAAACAGACTTACAAACACACAGATTTACTACGTGTCAGCCGACTCCAGGTCTTCTCGTACTGTAGCTGATGTCTTTGTGTATTCAAGGTTGGACTCCATTATTTGATGAGTATGTGTATCCTGAGTTTATGGTCCCATATAAAAGCATGTGTCTTTGTTTGTGTAAAAACTTCTTGCTGTGTAAGCATGCATTTCTTTCGCAGCATTACTCTCGGCTGTTCTTGCCATATTTCAGCAGATGTGTGAGTCTGGCTCCTCATCTGCATCACAGCTGTGAGGTGTCTTCTTATTTAATTGACTTTGACGTGGTGCTCCAAACACACAGAAACCCAGCAAAGCAAATAGCTCCCTGCACTCAATCAAAAACGCTTCTGATGAAAATGATACCATCATTTTCATACTCATTCATTCTTTTTTTATTTATCAATTAGTATTTGCAGATGTTTCTTTATCGGGATGTTATTGTGCATCCACAGCCATATGATATGTAGAATGGGTTTGGAGTTTTATTAACCCTATAAAGCCTACTGTATCATATTTGATTTCACATCTCTCAATCACTATTGTGTTGCATTGCATAATATGTTTTTTCCTCCATATTTTCACTATATCATACTATTGGGATATACTGTATTTGACACACACAAACATATACACATATTTTATAAAAAGTTCATTATACTATTATTTCCTATGCCAGGCATTATAGGGTTAATGATTTGCTACTTATTGAAGCTTCTGAAGCTGCTTATCACTATATAAACGAGAAAATTAATGGTTAAAGGTTACGTTCAGCCAACAGAAAGGCCAAACACATCAGATACCTTCCTGTATTGTCACTAACTGTAATCCATTGATGGCCCAAATTAATTTAACCCTTCAGCCATAGATCAATAGGATTGATTATGATAATCTCATCATTGGTAAAAGGTCAAAGGTTAAATGAGTTTAAAGACCGGTCAAAAGCATTTAACACTCTGACCGATGCTCTAGATCTGTCTTTAGAAGGGTTTCTAATTAAGTATCCTAACATGTCCTTGTGCAGATTTCCTAAAAAATAACGTTTGACAAACCAAGATCGATGTTTTTAGTGTGTTGTCACAAACCGGTAAGTGTGAGTCTGTATATGTGCTCATCTTTATACCGTACTGTATCTTCCCTCTGTTTTCAGTTTCCAAAATCATGCTGACATTTGGAAAAACGTCCACACAAAGCAGTCGAGTCAAGCAGCCAGGTCTCTGAGATACCAGAATATCAAGATATGCTTGATGTGACAGATGTGTTAGGCTGAACTGACACAGCATTCATGACGGGGTACTTACTGTTGACATATTGGGGGCAGAGGAGGAGATGCTGCTGTCGACACTGACTGACTGACTGACTGTATCCAGACAGGCCTTGTGTGGAAAAAGTCAGATATGAAACTCTCACATAAACTGATATTTTTCCTCAGAAGTGCAAGAATGCAAAGTTTGCCCTTGAAACGAAAGTCAAACAGTTTTGTCAGCCTTGTTGTCCAAGGCTAAGCACTCAGATTTAAGCCTTGATTGCATTATCAGAGGTAATCAAAGCAGTTGATGGCTCTTAAAGGGGACCTATTTTGCCACTTTTTTTCCAAGATGTAATTAAGGTGTCCCCAGAATGTGTCTGTGTCTCTTATTATAGCATGTTGTAAATACCCATTTTTGAGTGGAAGCAAAAACATTTTGTTTTCATGCATGTGTCTTTAAATGCAAATGAGCTGCTGCTCCCCGCCCCCTTTCCAGAAGAGGGCGGAGCCTGTACAGCTCATGCCTTGGATACTCTGTTAATTATATGCATGCATTTTAAAGCTATATCAGTTTAAATTCTAATTTATGGTTTTCTGAGAGCACGCGCACAGAAAGCTGTCTGTCAGACGGCACGTCTCGTGAGTATTAAACTAACTTCTCTATCAAATACACACAAGGTTATGTCAAAAACACACAAAGTTCACATAAACACAGTGGGTTATGTCTGTAAACAGCAGGGACAGAGTGGAAGCGGGGCTATGCTAATACGGCAGTGTCCGTCAGCAGTCGTGGGCGGGGCCTGAGCAATGTAACGTCACTTTATACTGCGAACGGCTTGTTCTGTGAGACTGTTGAGGTTTTATGGGGATTAAAAAGGAGTGTGTGGATTTTCATCATTATAGGGTGGTTGTGTACACACACTGCCGACACACATTTATGTTCAAACACCATGCAGAAGTGAATTTTGCATTATAAGTCCCCTTTAAGTTGACTCCAGAGCAAAAATGGAGATGGTCCTCACTGCAGAACACGAGATCCAACTCCACCCACTTTACATATCCCTTAACCTCCCCGTCTCCACCCGCTGGATCTGCTGTGTTCTGCAGTGAGGGGCTACTGCAGAGATGAGCAGGTACAATGAATGTCAGGGGTGGCATGTGGGAAATTCAGACTGTCCTTGGGCCTGTTCGAGCCTTTTATTGCTCCGTTAGTTTGCCTGTAGCGCAGGGAGGCACTAATTAAGGGTTCATTTAATTTCCTGAATCAAACGGAATTTGTCAAACACTGCCGTGCGAGCGCTTGCTAAGCCCTGTGGTCCTCATAGTTAATGCTGCAAGTCACAAAACACTGTTCAGCAGATTTTTAAACAAGGTGTTATACATTTAAGTGTCTGTGTGCTCTCCGTTTTTAACTTGCTATGCTTAATTTCCCTCCCAAAGTGCCGAAATCAGGCATCATTAGATCAGGAAATTCATCTCTCGTCCAACAATGAATATGTGCTGGTTTAGACCTCCCCGCTCTGATTAAGGTAAAATGTCTTGTGTTTTTGACCTTGATCATTAATTTGAACAGTCAAATGAATCATTCGTTTGAATGGTTAAATAACTTTTCTCTCAGAATGATGTTTTTCCTAAATATTTCACTTGAATGCCACAATATAAAATGATTTCAATTTGATAGTTTTTATTTCCATTCATTTAACTTATCTCAATAATGCATGGCATTTCTACACTCAACAACAACTCAAGTTGGGTTAAATACACTCTAAAAAATGCTGGGTTAAAAACAACCCAATTTGGGTTGAAAATGGACAAACCCAGTGATTGGGTTGTTTTGACCCAGTGGTTGGGTTAAATGTTTGCCCAACCTGCTGGGTTGTTTTATTTAACCCAAATATTGTTCAAAATTACTGTATTGCTCGCTTAAAATGAACCCAAATTATGTTGGAAATTATTCATGTTTAATAAATGAACATTTATTGAATAATAATCAAACAATAAACATTTATTAAATTGCTTATCAATAAATGTTCACCTTTTGATTATTATTGTTGCCTCTAGTAATTATGTGTCTGATTTTTAATTTCCAACCTATTTTGGGTTCATTTTAAGTCAGCCATATAGTCATTTTTAATCAACAGTTGAGTTTAATAAAACTACCCAGCACATTGAGCAAACATTTAACCCAACTGCTGGGTTAAAACAACCCAATCGCTGGGTTTGTCCATTTTCAACCCAACATGGGTTGTTTTTAACCCAGCATTTTTTAGAGTGTATGGTCAAACCCAGTGGCTGGGTTAAATGTTTGACCCAATGTGCTGGGTAGTTTTATTTAACTCAACTATTGTTTAAAAATGACTATATGGCTGGCTTAAAATGAACCCAAAATAGGTTGGAAATTAAAAATCAGACACAGTAAGTAATTTATTAAATGTTTAATGTTTAATTATTATTCATTAAACTTATTAATACATGTTCATTTATTAAACATAATAATAAATGTTAATTTCCAACATACTTTTGATTCATTTTAAGCAAGCAATACAGCAATTTCTAACAATAGTTGAGTTAAATAAAACTACCCAGCAGGTTGGTCAAACATTTAACCCAACCACTGGGTTAAATCCATATTTAACCCAACTTGAGTTATTTTTAACCCAGGATTTTTTTTTTATTGTAGTCTGTTTTATGAGAGTTTTAGCTCAATTTTCTCCATCTGTAATTTCCTTCATAATGGTTGAATACGTAAAATAAACTGCATCTTATCACTGTGGCACCACTAGATTACTTATGAAAAGTTTAAGGCAAAAATAAAACAACTTTTCAATTTTATTGGGTTGAGAATTGTAGTTCACTATTGGATTTCATAAATATCTGCAATATTTATGCTATTCATGCAAACACACTGGAAGCAAGAGAACAATGTTTTCTTGTTTAGTTTTTAATGAAATCCAAAGCCACGTGTTGACATTTCATTGTGAGTGTTGCGGGAACTGTCCGCAATCCTGTGATTGATCTTTATTCATCCTTAACAGGCACAAAAACACACTTTGAGTTTAATGCAGTGCTCCCAAAACTGCCTTAAATTGGTTATTGATTTCGATTTTTCAGAAAGCAAAAGTGCATCCGCTTTAGTCAACAGCTTGTGACATTTGTGTTCACGGCAGCCGTGATGAAAAAAGAACACATCCAAAAATGTGACCTAAAAAAGATAATGACGACCATACACTCTAATATAAGCAGGAAATAGTCAATCTGAGAGCTTGTTCAGATCTGATACAATCACAGCTCTCAGTAATGGCAAACACATGTTATTTTACAGCAGCACAACACGCTGAATTCATTTCCTCTGTGTTTTTGCTCAGCGTTTGCTGTAATTCAACAGTCCTGTGATCTCTGTGCCTGACACTCGGCTGTTTTCATAAAGAAACATCTCCAGTTTCAGCACTGAAATGCTCTTTACAGTACAATCACATGGCCTGTATCCAGCAGCTGTAGATGTCCGTCTGTGAGGCTAATGTGCGTTGCTCACGGTCCAAAACTATTAAAGTATCTGGAAGACGTGATTACTCCATACTGTATTCTCATAAACTGTGAAATATCTTCTGTATTGATTTGCAGACAGTAAATATTCCGTTGGTAACTCAAGAAGCTTAAATCTTTAAGATATATTGTACATTATGACCATGAGTCATTGACTTTTAAATGCGTTAGCTGTCTTTGATCACAATGAGCAGGTTTTATTCTTATGCTTTAATGGCGTGAGTCTTTATGGAAATCTTAAGGATACGCAGTGGCCTCGGGCTCGCTCAGGGCTGCCGGAGACCTCTGGACCCCGAGAGGAGGCTTTTTTGGGGAGGCTGTACAGTTGAAAACTTCATTGGGAGGCACTCTGGCTCCAGGCAATACAGAAATCAGTGGAGAATATAATAGAAAAGAGAGAAGAGATAGCTGACTCAGGATAAGATGCTGTGTGTAGAATAATAGAGGGAGAGAGAGATTTATGTTTATGTTTGTGTGCCTGTCTCAGTGACCTACATATCTTGAAAATGCTGTACTAAAGCAAAGATGAACTCTTCTCTGAAATGCATTAACTAGATTTATAAGGATGGTTCAAGTGAAAGTGAAAGTCTGTCATCATTTACTCACCCTCATAATATTTCAAACCTGTATGAATTTTTCTTTTGTGTAACATTTCATTGGTTCTTACTTGACTTGTAACCATGTGTCAGGTTTTGAAGGATGTGAGGGTGAGAAAATGATAACTGAACTTTTGGTTGAACTTTTGGTTGAACCATTCTTGTAAATCTAGTTTTAAAATTTCAGGTGATTTTAGGGGAATTATTCTTAAGGTGCACAGGGACGGATGGGTGGACAGGTGGATGAGCGGATGGATGGATGGATGGATGGATGGATGGATGGATGGACGGAGGGGTAGACGAGCGGATGGACGGATGGATAGATGGACAATTGGATGGGTGGACGGATGGATGGATGGACGGATGGACGGACAGATGGATGGATGGATGGATGGATGGATGGATGGACGGACAGATGGATGGATGGATGGATGGATGGGTGGATGGACGGACGGATGGACAGATGGATGGACGGATGGACGGATGGATGAATGGACGGATGGACGGACAGATGGATGGATGGATGGATGGGTGGATGGATGGACGGACGGACGGATGGACGGACGGATGGACGGACGGATGGACAGATGGATGGACGGATGGACGGATGGATGGATGGATGGACGGACGGATGGATGGATGGATGGATGGATGGATGGATAGACGGATGGACGGATGGATGGATGGGTGGATGGGTGGATGGATGGATGGGTGGATGGACGGATGGATGGACGGACGGACAGATGGATGGATGGATGGATGGATGGATGGAAGGACAGACAGACAGACGGACGGACGGATGGATGGATGGATGGATGGATGGATGGATGGATGGATGGATGGATGGATGGACGGATGGATGGATGGACGTTTGGATGGGTGGACGGATGGGTGGATGGACGTTTGGATGGGTGGACGGATGGGTGGATGGACGGACGGACGGACGGATGGATGGATGGACGGACGATTGGATGGGTGGACGGATGGATGGATGGGTGGATAGATGGATGGATGGACAGACAGACGGACGGGCAGATGGATGGATGGGTGGACAGATGGATAGATGCTTGTAATTATGTATAATTTACTGTTATTACTGTAGTCAGTAATTCAGTAACTGTAGTAACATGTAACGTGTAACACACAGTAATAAAGTGTTACCCATGAGTGATCAGGCTCAGGCTCTACAGTATGTCTCTGACGGACCACCGCTGGTTAACATGAAAGGACAGAATCGGCGATCATTTCTCCTTCAATAGCTTCAGCATGTTACAGTCCTGAAGCTGATGTTATCATACCAGCTCCACCACTTCCTCAGACACGAGAAACAACACACAGCAATGTTCCTGTTTACCGTGACAGACCGGGCTGCTGTTAATCTCAGCAATACATACAAACATTCCTGTTCCAGACAACAACTGAACTCAGAGAAACCACCTGGCTCCAAAACACGCTCAAATGTGCACACATAATGGACATGCGTTCTGGCAGGCTGCTTCTCTAAGCTGGTGTGCTTGTCTATTCTCAGAGCCCTTCATTTGGAGGGAAAGTAAATAAATAAGCTGGAACAGCAATGCTGGGAAAACAAAATGCTTAAGTACTAAAATTAATGAGTGGGTCCCATGGAGGGCTTGACTGAAGTGGTCTACCCCAAAGATCTGGTTTTCTTCTCCAGAGGGCATGTGATGGGTCTTTATTGCACGTCTAACCGTTCCCGACATTATGCCTTACAGATGCTGCAGTTTCATGCCTTCACGATCCAGCAGCTCACTTTGGGGTTTGCGTACTCTGCATGTGACCGCTGATGCAGCCAGATGTTCAGAGCATATTGATTTGGCTTTTTTAATCTAAAAACAAGTGTTTGTGCATGGGAAACTTAGTCCCGAATGATGTCATTCTCAATAATCTATAAGAGGATTTTGTGTGTGTGTGAATGTGTGAGTGAAACGAGCTGATCTGAAACAGAATTCGAGCTGAATCACTTCTTGTGTTCTTGTGTGGTGGACGGTTTTATTGTGCGAGTTGATTTGTGTGGTATCAGCTCCTCGAATGTAAACACATCCAGATATGTCCAAGAGCAATAAAAAAGTCTTTAACCAAAAACAAAGAACTCTCATAGCAGGAGGAGAGGGAGTCAGAGTATATTAGTTCATTACTTCAAGTGTAAAACGTTTTATAGTTTCTAGCACTGGAACAAAGCGTGTTTATTGTCGCAATTAAGTATCTGGTGCCGTGCTGCAATTTTACATTTCACAAACACTTGTTTCAAGATAAATTGGCATCATGAAGTTCTTCTGTCATGCATGCTGCATACGTCCTTCCCAGAGGAACTTAATCAGGGATTGCGTGTTTTCAATATCCTATTTTTATTATTATTATTATTATTAGAGTTCAGACTAGTTTGGTTATGGTGTAGCTGGTGGACTAGCATAACCATGCTGTTAACTTGTGTATTATATTCCAAAAAATGTTTTAAATAATTTATAAAGCAATATATATATATATTAGCGTGTTTATTGTCGCAATTAAGTAATTATTTATATGTCGCATATTAATATGTCGCAATTAAATATATATGTCGCAATTAAAATTATTTATTACTTAAATTATTATTTAAGTAATAAATAATAATATATATATATATATATATTACCCAGCAGGTTGGGTAAACATTCCATTTGCTCAGTTAAGACAATCCATTCGCTGGGTTAAAACAACCCAATCGCTGGGTTAAAACAATCCATTCGCTGGGTTAAAACAACCCAATTGCTGGGTTAAAACAATCCATTCGCTGGGTTAAAACAACCCAATCGCTGGGTTAAAACAACCCAATCGCTGGGTTAAAACAATCCATTCGCTGGGTTAAAACAACCCAATCGCTGGGTTAAAAGAATCCATTTGCTCAGTTAAGACAATCCATTCACTGGGTTAAAACAACCAAATCGCTGGGTTAAAACAATGCATTTGCTGGATTAAAATAACCCAATCACTGGGTTAAAACATTCCATTCGCTGGGTTAAAACAACCAAATCGCTGGGTTAAAACAATGCATTTGCTGGATTAAAATAACCCAATCACTGGGTTAAAACATTCCATTCGCTGGGTTAAAACAATCCATTCGCTGGGTTAAAAGAACCCAATCGCTGGGATAAAACAACCCAATCGCTGGGTTAAAACAACCCAATCGCTGGGTTAAAACAATCCATTTGCTCAATTAAGACAATCCATTCACTGGGTTAAAACAACCAAATCGCTGGGTTAAAACAATCCATTCGCTGGGTTAAAACAACCCAATCACTGGGTTAAAACCACCCAATCGCTGGGTTAAAAGAATCCATTTGCTCAGTTAAGACAATCCATTCACTGGGTTAAAACAACCCAATCACTGGGTTAAATACAACCCAATCGCTGGGTTAAAACAACCCAATCGCTGGGTTAAATACAACCCAATCGCTGGGTTAAAACAATCCATTCGCTGGGATAAAACAACCCAATCACTGGGTTAAAACAACCCAATCGCTGGGTTAAAACAACCCAATCGCTGGGTTAAAAGAATCCATTTGCTCAGTTAAGACAATCCATTCACTGGGTTAAAACAACCAAATCGCTGGGTTAAAACAACCCAATCGCTGGGTTAAAACATTCCATTCGCTGGGTTAAAACAACCCAATCGCTGGGTTAAAACAATCCATTCGCTGGGTTAAAAGAACCCAATCGCTGGGATAAAACAACCCAATCGCTGGGTTAAAACAATCCATTCGCTGGGTTAAAAGAACCCAATCGCTGGGATAAAACAACCCAATCGCTGGGTTAAAACAACCCAATCGCTGGGTTAAAACAATCCATTTGCTCAATTAAGACAATCCATTCACTGGGTTAAAACAACCAAATCGCTGGGTTAAAACAATCCATTCGCTGGGTTAAAACAACCCAATCGCTGGGTTAAAAGAATCCATTTGCTCAGTTAAGACAACCCAATCGCTGGGTTAAAACAACCCAATCACTGGGTTAAATACAACCCAATCGCTGGGTTAAAACAACCCAATCGCTGGGTTAAATACAACCCAATCGCTGGGTTAAAACAATCCATTCGCTGGGTTAAAACAATCCATTCGCTGGGTTAAAACAACCCAATCGCTGGGTTAAAACAACCCAATCGCTGGGTTAAAACAATCCATTCGCTGGGTTAAAACAACCCAATCGCTGGGTTAAAAGAATCCATTTGCTCAGTTAAGACAATCCATTCACTGGGTTAAAACAACCAAATCGCTGGGTTAAAACAATGCATTTGCTGGATTAAAATAACCCAATCACTGGGTTAAAACATTCCATTCGCTGGGTTAAAACAACCCAATCGCTGGGTTAAAACATTCCATTCGCTGGGTTAAAACAACCCAATCGCTGGGTTAAAAGAATCCATTTGCTCAGTTAAGACAATCCATTCACTGGGTTAAAACAACCAAATCGCTGGGTTAAAACAATGCATTTGCTGGATTAAAATAACCCAATCACTGGGTTAAAACATTCCATTCGCTGGGTTAAAACAACCCAATCGCTGGGTTAAAACAATCCATTCGCTGGGTTAAAAGAACCCAATCGCTGGGTTAAAACAATCCATTTGCTCAATTAAGACAATCCATTCACTGGGTTAAAACAACCAAATCGCTGGGTTAAAACAATCCATTCGCTGGGTTAAAACAACCCAATCACTGGGTTAAAACCACCCAATCGCTGGGTTAAAAGAATCCATTTGCTCAGTTAAGACAATCCATTGACTGGGTTAAAACAACCCAATCACTGGGTTAAATACAACCCAATCGCTGGGTTAAATACAACCCAATCGCTGGGTTAAAACAACCCAATCGCTGGGTTTAAACAACCCAATCACTGGGTTAAAACAATCCATTCGCTGGGATAAAACAACCCAATCACTGGGTTAAAACAACCCAATCGCTGGGTTAAAACAACCCAATCACTGGGTTAAAAGAATCCATTTGCTCAGTTAAGACAATCCATTCACTGGGTTAAAACAACCCATTCGCTGGGTTAAAACGACCCAATCGCTGGGTTAAAACAACCCATTCGCTGGGTTAAAACAACCCAATCGCTGGGTTTGTCCATTTTCAACCCAACTTGGGTTTCTTTTAAACCATACTTTTTTAGAGTATACTTTTATGTTTTAGATGTTGTTTACACTATATATGTCCATTTTCTATGTTTTATCATATCTGTCCATACACAGATATCTTACGTAAACATCACTTATGAATACCTGTAATACCAGCGACCAAAAAGTATGCTGGTCCTTTCAACAGGGCCATTTCTTTTCTCAATTGATTCTTTTCAAGCAATCTAAACGGTGTAATTTTGGCAAACAGTACTTCAGAAGATAGCGAATAATCTAAAGCAAAGCAACAGTCACTTGAGGACAGAGTTCAGTCAGATGAAACATCTCCAGGCAGCGTGGCGTAGTCGCAGCCGCAATTATGCCTTTTCTGTTTGCATGTTTGTAATTGTTTCTTTTATTTAGCAGCCCTTGAGGTCCTCTGGAGAATCATAAATTGTGTAATTAGGGGCATTGAATGGAAATCCAGAAACATGTTGCCGTCTTCCAGTCTGATCTCTCCTGAGTATCTGCAGTCTTTCAAGTCTCGCAGCCCTGAAGCCTTCTAAAGCGTGTTATTCTCCTTTGCGACTGGATGCCTCTGCAAACTGAAGCACATTGTGTAAAAATGTATTTATTTTTTGTTTTGTTCCAGTGATTGCATTGTTCAAAATGTTTTTCTCCCTCACTAGCGTTTGTGTTTGGGTCTATTTCAGTTGGAGGGGGAGGATTTTTCATTAACTTAACTACTTTTGGTAAGTGTCAGAGGCCGGTTTGACTGACAGCTCTGTTCGATTGCACAGTTGGCCAGAGATTACTCCATTCCAGGGTGGGCGTGTCTGAGTGAAATTGATCAAGCCCCCAGTGCCGGTTCCCATCTTCTGCCGCATGGCAGGTGGAAATGGGCTGTGGATAGACAGCGGTCTTCTGGAAATGGGATTGGATTGGGAGTGAACGGGGCGGGGAAGTTCACATTTGACTGGCAACGCACTCATCCATTTTTTTCAAACTGGAATTGACCTCATTGATCTGAAATGCTTTGGATTTACAGTTGATTATAGGAGAAAAAGATTGTTTTAGAAGGAAGTCAGTTTTCAGCTAAAGGATTAGTTCACTTCAGAATTCAAAGTTCCTGATAATTTACTCACCCTCATGTCATCCAAGATGTTCATGTCTTTCTTTCTTCAGTTGAAAAGAAATTAAGGAAAACATTCCAGGATTTTTCTCCATATAGTGGACTTCACTGGGGTTCAATGGGTTGAAGGTCCAAATGTCAGTTTCAGTGCATTCAGTGCAAGTATTGCGGTAGGGAGAAAAACACCATCTCATTTTCTCCTCCAACTTCAAAATCGTCCGACGTCGTTGTTTTACCATTTTTTATTTATTTATTTTTTTTTGCAAAGGCCGTTTGACTTAGTCTTTGCACGTTCTTTGTAGACACTGGATCGGTACTTCCACCTACATTGTTTTGCACATTTTCTCATGCTGGGATGCATTTTCCACTTCGGTTGTGACGCAGATCTAGCTTCATGTAACTGTCAGACGTATGCTGTCTGTATAATGTATCAGATCAAATCACAGTGCCGAATTGAGTTTAATGTAGCAGTGCGGTTATTTTCTCTGCTGTGAGGTGTGTGAGGTGTGTGAGACAGCCCTCCATCACCATCTCTCATCTCCGTCCATGAGTATACTCATCTCTCCACTTCTGCTGCTCCGACGTAGCAGATCATCTTTTCCTCCAATCACTCATCATTACAGTACCAGAGTACTAGAAGTGTGGGACTCCTCTTCCTCTCTCTCACTCCATCTGCAGCCTTATAGTTTGCCTCTGATTCCCTCTTCCACTGAGAGAGGAATGAGACTCATGCGCTTTTTCTAGGACATATCACAACTATCTTTTCACTTTCAGTCTTCCAATTGCTTTTTCATATTTTTCTTGTCCATGCGGTGATGCAGGAGGGACACGTGTTTCTGTGTTCTGGGGTAATCGGTGCTCGCTGTTTATCCATGTTTATGTTTATCATCATATAAACATAAACATATAAATTGTGACTTTTTTCTCGCAATTCTCACAAGTTTATATAACGCAATTCTGACTTTTTTTCTTAGAATTGCAAGATATAAAGTTAGAATTTCAAAATATAAAATCAGAATTGCGAGTTATAAAGATAACTCGTAATTGCAAGAAAAAAGTCAGAATTGCAACTTTATATCTCACAATTCTGACTTTATATCTCACAATTCTGACTTTATATCTCGCAATTCTGACTTTATATCTCACAATTCTGACTTTATAACTCATAATTCTGACTTTATATCACAATTCTGACTTTATAACTCACAATTCTGACTTTATAACTCGCAATTCTGACTTTATATCTCACAATTCTGACTTTATATCTCACAATTCTGACTTTATATCACAATTCTGACTTTATAACTCACAATTCTGACTTTATAACTCATAATTCTGACTTTATATCACAATTCTGACTTTATAACTCACAATTCTGACTTTATAACTCGCAATTCTGACTTTATATCTCACAATTCTGACTTTATATCTCGCAATTCTGACTTTATATCTCACAATTCTGACTTTATATCTCACAATTCTGACTTTATATCTCGCAATTCTGACTTTATAAATCGCAATTCTGACTTTATATCTCACAATTCTGACTTTATATCTCACAATTCTGACTTTATATCTCGCAATTCTGACTTTATAACTCACAATTCTGACTTTATATCTCACAATTCTGACTTTATAACTCGCAATTCTGACTTTATATCTCACAATTCTGACTTTATATCTCACAATTCTGACTTTATATCTCGCAATTCTGACTTTATAACTCACAATTCTGACTTTATATCTCACAATTCTGACTTTATATCTCGCAATTATGACTTTATAACTCTCAGTTCTGACTTTATATCTCACAATTCTGACTTTATATCTCACAATTCTGACTTTATATCTCACAATTCTGACTTTATATCTCACAATTCTGACTTTATATCTCGCAATTCTGACTTTATAACTCGCAATTCTGACTTTATATCTCACAATTCTGACTTTATATCTCACAATTCTGACTTTATAACTCATAATTCTGACTTTATATCTCACAATTCTGACTTTATATCTCACAATTCTGACTTTATATCTCGCAATTATGACTTTATAACTCTCAGTTCTGACTTTATATCTCACAATTCTGACTTTATAACTCATAATTCTGACTTTATATCTCGCAATTCTGACTTTATATCTCACAATTCTGACTTTATATCTCACAATTCTGACTTTATATCTCACAATTCTGACTTTATATCTCGCAATTATGACTTTATAACTCTCAGTTCTGACTTTATATCTCACAATTCTGACTTTATATCTCGCAATTATGACTTTATAACTCTCAGTTCTGACTTTATATCTCACAATTCTGACTTTATATCTCGCAATTATGACTTTATAACTCTCAGTTCTGACTTTATATCTCACAATTCTGACTTTATAACTCATAATTCTGACTTTATATCTCGCAATTCTGACTTTATATCTCACAATTCTGACTTTATATCTCACAATTCTGACTTTATATCTCACAATTCTGACTTTATATCTCGCAATTATGACTTTATAACTCTCAGTTCTGACTTTATATCTCACAATTCTGACTTTATATCTCACAATTCTGACTTTATATCTCGCAATTATGACTTTATAACTCTCAGTTCTGACTTTATATCTCACAATTCTGACTTTATAACTCATAATTCTGACTTTATATCTCGCAATTCTGACTTTATATCTCACAATTCTGACTTTATATCTCACAATTCTGACTTTATATCTCGCAATTATGACTTTATAACTCTCAGTTCTGACTTTATATCTCACAATTCTGACTTTATATCTCGCAATTATGACTTTATAACTCTCAGTTCTGACTTTATATCTCACAATTCTGACTTTATATCTCGCAATTATGACTTTATAACTCTCAGTTCTGACTTTATATCTCACAATTCTGACTTTATAACTCATAATTCTGACTTTATATCTCGCAATTCTGACTTTATATCTCACAATTCTGACTTTATATCTCACAATTCTGACTTTATATCTCGCAATTATGACTTTATAACTCTCAGTTCTGACTTTATATCTCACAATTCTGACTTTATATCTCGCAATTATGACTTTATAACTCTCAGTTCTGACTTTATATCTCACAATTCTGACTTTATATCTCGCAATTATGACTTTATAACTCTCAGTTCTGACTTTATATCTCACAATTCTGACTTTATAACTCATAATTCTGACTTTATATCTCGCAATTCTGACTTTATAACTCACAATTCTGACTTTATATCTCGCAATTCTGACTTTATATCTCACAATTCTGACTTTATATCTCACAATTCTGACTTTATATCTCACAATTCTGACTTTATATCTCGCAATTATGACTTTATAACTCTCAGTTCTGACTTTATATCTCACAATTCTGACTTTATATCTCACAATTCTGACTTTATATCTCACAATTCTGACTTTATATCTCACAATTCTGACTTTATATCTCACAATTCTGACTTTATATCTCGCAATTATGACTTTATAACTCTCAGTTCTGACTTTATATCTCACAATTCTGACTTTATATCTCACAATTCTGACTTTATATCTCGCAATTCTGACTTTATATCTCACAATTATGACTTTATATCTCACAATTCTGACTTTATATATCACAATTCTGACTTTATATCTCGCAATTCTGACTTTATATCTCACAATTCTGACTTTATATCTCACAATTCTGACTTTATATCTCACAATTCTGACTTTATATCTCACAATTCTGACTTTATATCTCGCAATTCTGACTTTATATCTCGCAATTCTGACTTTATAACTCGCAATTCTGACTTTATATCTCACAATTCTGACTTTATATCTCACAATTCTGACTTTATATCTCACAATTCTGACTTTATAACTCACAATTCTGACTTAATCACACAATTCTGACTTTATATCTCGCAATTCTGACTTTATAACTCGCAATTCTGACTTTATATCTCACAATTCTGACTTTATATCTCACAATTCTGACTTTATAACTCGCAATTCTGACTTTATATCTCGCAATTCTGACTTTATATCAAGCAATTCTGACTTTATATCAAGCAATTCTGACTTTATAACTCACAATTCTGACTTTATAACTCGCAATTCTGACTTTATATCTCACAATTCTGACTTTATATCTCACAATTCTGACTTTATATCTCACAATTCTGACTTTATATTTCGCAATTCTGACTTTATATCTCGCAATTCTGACTTTATATCTCGCAATTCTGACTTTATATCTCACAATTCTGACTTTATAACTCACAATTCTGACTTTATATCTCACAATTCTGACTTTATATCTCGCAATTCTGACTTTATAACTCGCAATTCTGACTTTATATCTCGCAATTCTGACTTTATAACTCGCAATTCTGACTTTATATCTCACAATTCTGACTTTATAACTCGCAATTCTGACTTTATATCTCACAATTCTGACTTTATATCTCGCAATTCTGACTTTATATCTCACAATTCTGACTTTATATCTCGCAATTGTGAGTTTATATCATGCAATTCTGAGAAAAAAAGTCAGAATTATGAGTTAAAAAGTCCCTGAAATACCTTTTTTATTGTTTTATTTCATGGCGGAAACAAGCTTCCATAAGTTTGAGACATTTTCTGTATGGAAATAAACACTTTTTGTTTGTGTGTGTGTGTGTGTGTGTGTGACAAACTCAGTTGCTGATAGCATTGCTCTTAAAAATAAAAGTTCTTTATTGGCTTCTTTGTTTTGAAGAAGAACCATTAAAAACCACACAACATTTCCAGTGCGCAAAATGTCCTTTATAGCGGGAAAGGTTCTTTAGATAATTAAAATGTTTTCACACATAGGGAAAAAAAGTAGTTAATTTGAGAACCGTTCACTTTGAGGAAGCAAAAATGGTTCTTCTGCAAAAAAATGTATTTGTTAGAGTGTAGCAACAATTATATAATGGAACTGAAAAAACAATTCCCATACCTGGAATTGAACAGCGTCTGCCAAATGCATAAATGCATTAGAATGTTAATGCAAACAAATGATAAAGAGGATTCTTCATAAATGTGCTGTATATTCATCTAAATCTAATCGCACACATATGTTGCTTAGAAACAGGAGATAAGGTAATATATCACTGACAGGCAGATTCTATTTATGAACGCAGAAACTTTTTAATATATACTGAGTTTGCAAACATTGTCCATGATACTAAATAAATAATATCTGACCTCATTAGTTGTATCAGATGAGATTTAACTGTCCCTAAATGTCAAGTACAAAAATAGATACTTTACATGTCGGTCAGATGGCCTCTTTCTGGATGATTTTTAGCCAGAAAAAGTTGAAATACGAGTACCAGACCGCGAGACCGTAATAGATTTGGATCAGAGCGGTGTCTGTGTGTGGCCAAAATCCCATCAGCAAGTAAATCTAGATTTCCCTGAGCTCACACAATGCCATCATCCACCATCATCTTTTCCCTAATATCTCTTTCCCAGAGCTCAGATGGGGCATTCTGCGATTTAACGTTTGCAAGATGTGGCACAACGTACAACGAAGAAGACAGGACCGACGCTCATTTTTCACCCCACAATCAACTGCAACCGGCAGAGGCGACTCTTCCAGAAACGAGTGCCAGCTGTGCGCCAAAGAGCAGCACATCTGCAGAGGGTTAGAGGAAATCCAGACCTCCACTGAGCACTAGCTGGAGAGAAATTTCCTGTGCGATGCACCAACTCCCCACAAAACCCCCAAATAATGCCCTTTTGGAAAGAGGAAAGTCAACCGAATGTTATTGAGCGGTTCACTGTAACACTCACAATGGGAATACTGGCTCCCTGCCCGGTGCTGGGGGAAGGCAAGGACAACACATAGCGTAGATGGTGACAGCTCTCCCCTTTCTTCTCTTTTTCTTCTGGCATGGCAGAATGCAGCGGGCGCACTCTTTCCTGCATGGGTCAACAGTACTGAGCGCTGATCAAAGCGGCCGTGATGTGGCCCATGCATGTAATACAATTTAAAGCGCCATACTCACTTTTCAAACCGAATTAGGAAGTCTGATAGCTAATGAAAATTTGAGGCAGGAAATGCTTTGAAAGACTATTGCATTAAAATGCAATGAAAACAAGCACCGAAAGAGGCGGTTGCATGAACTGCTTGATTAAAGTGAGATACTCGCAACAAAACAGCATCAGCTACAGTATATTTGCGTTTAGTGTGCAAGCCAAGACTTCCTGACTAAAATAAGTGTGGTTGTAGATTTAGAGTTGCTGATTCATCAATACACAAGTCTGCAAAGTTAGACTTTTCCGTGAGTGATGCTGTAAACATGGTAGAACGGTTTTCTATCAGGCTGATAGACGGGCATCTGTTCCAACAGGCTCTAATTAACGTCTGCCGTCTGTGAAGAACATCTCTACTGTCAAACACAACAGCTGATCGTGCATGGAGAACTGATGGAAGTGTGGAGTCCTGATGTGCTGGTATTCCGTAAAATCTGCTTTTGTTCCCCTTTTGTAAGTTGCTTTGGATAAATGCGGCTACTAAATGCATAAATGCAGTATTAGACATTATAAAATGTATAGTTCTGGGTCCTTTAATACAGCATTTGAGCCATGTTACAACTTCATTTACCAGATTCCTTTCTGAATCATCGTTTTTGAAGCATACTGTAAACACTAATGCTCAAAATAATTCATTGGTTTGAGTTGGACAAACTCAAATTAAACAAATTAGTTCAATCAAATTTACTTTTATGAATATTTAGAACTTTATTTTTCTTTTGAGTTCATGAAACTGACACATTTTAAGTAGTCTGAATTGTTTCATTGTTTTGAGTTTTATGAACTTGTTTCTTTTCATTTAGTCTAACTTTAATTTACCTGAAATAAATGTTAAGTGGGGATTTAGTAGTGTTTAATGCTATCCCAATTTGAATAACTTAAAACTTAAAAAAAACTGATGTAAATTTTTTGAGTTTTGCCAACTTATTTGGGTTTACAGTATGTTTTAGACTATTTTCTAGCAAAAGATGACACTTTGAATTTACTTAATACAATAAAGTTTTAATGAAATATTGTGCATCTTTGTTTTGTAAAAACAACAACATTGAATAATATTATTCTATTAGGCCAATTTTATTATTCTGTTAATAATAATCATTCTATTACTGCATTTGTAAAATTATTTTTTAATTTTTCCGAATCTAAGCCAGTCAGTAGCACCTTGCTTGAGTTTTTAAGTTTTTAATTTATTTTTTTGCATTATATTTTAGCATAAGCAATTAAATAAATAAATATATATAGAAAATTAATGCATCTATTTGAAGCACCTTATAAATTGTATTGTAGTGTACAATAAATGCCACAAAGTTCCATATATTATATATTTGTTTATTTAAAAAATAAAGTAATTAAATGTGTCATGCTCAAGGGCAGCGGTGAAAGCCAAACCGACAGATTCTGATAACCTAAGCAGATGTTTAACCACTAGACAGCACCACTATTTAAGGACTAAGATATTACTTTGGGGTGTAATATAGAAAATTGTTTTATGGTTGCAGTTCAGGAAAGCCCCTATTAAAAATGCAAATTCCTGAACCAGTCATTGTGTCCCTGTGTGGCTGATTTTCAATTTTAATAAAGCCGCTTACAATGCTCTAACTGTACAATCTTCAAAAACACCATTCACATGAACACGTCTACAGCAGCCATGACAGCGCTGTTTGTGAGTAAGCCGTCCCTATAGATGTGTTTTGCTGAAGTGGATTAGGATGACGGCCGGACTAATCTAGTTAAACGTGAAGATCCCCTTTGTGAGCTGAAATTCTCCCACACTTCCTGTGGCTCATCCTCTACCACAGTCAAACAATAGTTCAGTGAGGAGCCGGATCATAGTAAACAGAGGACCGTCGCACAATCACATGTTCCCCAAGCGTCTCAATACGTGAGTAAAACCAGCAGGGTTTTTTTTCTCTCTCTCTCACCGGGCAACAAATGCGATTTGGTTTCCAAAGAGGGAGTGACAAAGAAAAATAAACTGTCGTATTTTTATGAAAAACATGTTGCTGTTTGATCATAAACAACATCTGCAAAGTTACGACACTCAAAGTTCAATACAAAGAGATATTTTCTTTTACAGAAATCGCTGTTTAAGGACTACAACAAGCTTTTTCCCGGGTTTGTGACATCACTAACCCTAAAATTTACATAAACCCCGCCCCCGAGAAAACACAACAAAGGGGGCGGGGCCATGTTGGGCTGCTTTAGAGAAGAGGAAGAGTTGTTGTAGTAGAGTGTTGTTGTCATGCCGTCATTTTACGCCGGACTGCTTCACAAACGAGGGTCAATTCAACACAAAAGATGAACATGACGGCACATGCTAGTGGATGAGTTGAATCAACTCCACAGCAACTACATCAATTTATCCACTAACCATTCAGAAACGTCTAAAAGTTGTAACTTCTTCCTGAGTCTCTCCATCAGTGTCGACTCCGGTTTGAACAATGTAAGGCTGAACACTTTCGTCATTTTGGCTGCGTGAGATTCTCCAGCTTTGTTGTTGTTGAGCTGTTAAAGCTCCGCCCTCTTCTGGAAAGGGGGCCGGGAGAAGCAGCTCATTTGCATTTAAAGGGACACACACAAAAACGGCCAAATTTGACAAGCTATAATAAATGATCTGTGGGATATTTTTAGCCGAAACCTCTCACATTCTGGAGACACCAGAGACGCATATTACATCTAGTGAAAGGGGAATTATAGATCCCATTTAATACCGATCAAAGTGTACGGTGTGTGTGACCTTCTAGCTATTCGCTGTCATGTGAGGATGGCACTTGTCGTCCTCTGGACGTATTGTTTTTGCTGTAATGAAAGTAAAGGCCGGGCGCACTGGGAGCTAATGCTAAATGTCAACACTAATCAACCAGGAGGATTACGTGACAAATTAAAATAAACAGCCACTGGGCTACAACTAAGAGTAAAAAGGAAGAGTAATTGGAATTTATTTCTGCTGTATTTTATTTTCAGATCGGATTGGAGTGGCTTTGAATTAGCATTCGAGAAATATGTGTCCAAGCTTAAGTGCTTCCCAGTTAAACACATCTGAGAGAGAGAGCGCGGTGGGAACGGATCGGTTCCCGGACGGTCACGTGACCCGAACTGAATCCTCTTCAATCTCCCTTTGTCATGTTCACCATATTAAGCAATCACATGACACCAGTAAGCAGGGCAGAAAGGATGACCGGCTGTCACTTAGGACGCCGTGATGGATCACCCCGTGATAATGTGTCATTTTACCAAACCACAAATTAGGCCCGTGTCCATATATTAGCAGATGCTACAATAGGACATATTGATTCATTTTGAAATGCACATTGACATAATTTGAAAAGGTTATATGGTGTGGCGAAGAAGGCTCGAAAGGCCAAACGATGACGGATGGGGTTGTCGGGCACGTGCGCAAACTCTGAACAAATGCAGAAACGCACCAACCCAACAAATTCACTTTTACTCACTCTCTCTGTAACACACACGCGCATCGCAGCGGGTCCCGAGGGTGTTTAGTCTAATTACCCCTCTCAGTCATGCTGTCAGACAGGGGCTTAGGTGTCTCTTAATGTGAGTGCAGAAGGCATTAAAAGAACACAGGAGCCCGAGTCTGGATGGTGCGATATAGATCCACTCAGACCTCCGGAGGGTTCGGACAGCGGCGCTGGAAAGCTGACCCCTGCCCCTTGTAAAAATGGACCCCTGCACGCGCTCACGCCGAACAAACAAACTGTGCTTTACACTTCTTTGCTTAACAAGAAAACTTCCCACCCTTGTGATTTGTCTGCTCTATAAACAGTTTTTATCATTGTGTAATGGGAACACAAAAGCCCGTGTAATACTCATTAAACGGAGGAACATTTCTCTCTGTTCTCAGCGCTGCGGCAGAGAGGCTCGTTCTGACGGGTCCGCGATGGCGAAAGCGATGATTTGTGTGCTGTTTGAACTTCTGTAACGCAATATGATTTGTTTGAAAAACAGTCAGTGATGTTCATCTGTACTGTCTTTCCTGCTGATTGTATTATTGCGGCCCTACAGGCTGCCCATAAATCTGTCCGCCTGCCATACTAATGATGGCTGAAAAATGAGTCCGTGTTCCATATGATCTGTGTGTGTGTGTGTGTGTGTGTGTGTGTGTGTGTGTGTGTGTGTGTGTGTGTAATGCACAGCAAGACAAAGGAGAGAAAAAGAGAGTGGGGATTGGTTGTAATGGCCATAACATGGAGTGAGAAGAGAGGCAGGAGTGCTTTTAAAAGCTGACCTTCTCTGACCCGTTCTCTCTGGAGAATAGGACATCCGTCTCCGGCACAGCGCGCAGGTCAACGAGGCCCTGTTTGCTTAACATAAATGCGTTCATGAATAAAAATCTAAACTTTTTGCAGTTACAGCCTCATTACGGTGCTTTACTGAATGTTTGTATATTTAGGTCTTAATTCTGCTTATATTAACAGTGCTGTGGATGACATGTAAAATAGACTTACTATATATATATATATATATATATATATATATAAGGAAGTCTCTTCTGCTCATAAAGGCTGCATTTATTTGATCAAAATTGCAGAAAAATCAGTAATAATGTGAAATATTATTACAATTTAGAATAATGGTTTTCTATTTTAATATACTTTAAAATATAATTTATTTCTTTGATGCAAAGCTGAATTTTCAGCATCATTACTCCAGTCTTCAGTGTCACATGATCCTTCAGAAATCATTCTGATATGCTGATTTATTATCAATGTTGGAAACATTTTTCTTTTCTTTTTTTTTTTTTTTTGAAGAAATTAATACTAATTCAGCAAGGATGTGTTAAATTGATAAAAAAAAAAAAGATTTCTATTGTTATAAAATATTTATATTTTGAATAAATGCTGTTCTTTTTAACTTTTTATTCATCAATGAATCCTGAAAAAAGTATCACAGGTTGTCAAGAAAAAATTGTAGACCTTTTAGAATAAAATCTCAAGTATAGAGAAAAAATTAAAATTTTTGAAAAGTAATTATTTTTATTCATATCTGAACAGGAGTGTATATGTTTGCTCAGATGTTCTATTAGATTATTACTAAATAATTCAGTACCTCATGAAATCTGAAATTGTCACAATTTGTAATGTTTTGGTGTGATTCATAAACCCTTAAAATATTTCAATAAGTCCGACTTGAGGTTGTTAAAACTTAGAGGTTTTCTGATATTTTTTTTTACAATTTAAAATAGGGCATTTTACAGTATTTTGGATGTGCAATGCAATATCCATCATTGTGGATTGCATAGTGTTTATTGTCATTGACAGACAGATGCATCAGTGCATTTTTACACCCCTAGTAGTCTAAACCCAAGTTTAGGTATAAAACATTTGTGTCCCGAAGCGTCTGTGTGTATGTGGTGCATTTAGAGAAGAAGGAAAAGAGATGCCAAAGCTTCAGGTGAGAAATTAAAAATATTAGCATTTATTACAGCGACATGAAGAACCTCAATGCGTACACCCTTTTTTGCGAGCTCATAGAAATCTGCAGTGTGTGAAGAGATGATGGGCACACAGCTTACAAAAGAACAGAGATCATTCACAAATCAGCCCAAACACATGTACAGAGCCGGGGCAGAACAAAAGACAACAGCTTCATAAGCAATGTTCGTCATATTAACAACAGTCCACATCCTTCTAACACGCTTTAGTCACACAAACACCTGCTTTCATTCATTTGGTGAGCAGATACACTATATAGATAGATTTCTTTACTCAGCTGTATTTGCAAAATGGGAAAGTTTATGTTGCAGTAGTAGAAATTGGAGCTTATGTTTTATTAATGGTTATTAATATTGCCATCATCATCATCATCATCATTGTTTCAATGGGATTTTATGCAGTCAGTTTGGCCACATCAGCATATTTCCTCCCTAGATGTACTTTTCTCATAGAAATGGATGAGATTCTGGCCTTCTGCAATTATTTTACATATTGAAATCAGTATAAAGTTCATTAACTAATCTCAGGATAGAAGAAATGAATTCATCTGCATAATCACTTGTTTGAGGAAGTGTGTGAAAATAAGCAAAATCAAAGAAAAGTGCAGTTGTAGTGATCATATTGGTATGATTTACACGTTTAACCATTTTCTTGTTGCTGTTTTAATTAGGGAAACTAAATATGTCAACATTTTAAACACAGTACAAGTTTCAGCATTTATGCAAATTATCCAGTACATAATTTAATGACAGGATGATGATGGATTTTCCTTAAAAATTGGCTGAAGGAAATGTGGTTGTGTGTGCTTAGTTAAAGCCACTCGGAATCTGTGGCCTCAGAATTCTGACATATTTATTTTACTCATAATTACTTTTAAAAGAGTTTTGTCTAGAAGCATGTTTCCGCCACTAAATAAAATAATAAAAAAGGTAATTGCAATTTTTATCTCAAAATTCTGACATTTTCTCAGAATTGAAGAGATATAAAATCACACTTACGTGTTATAAAGTCAGAATTTCGAGTTTTAAAGTCAAAATTGCGAGTTATAAAGTCAGAATTACAAGATATAAAGTCAGAATTGTGAGTTATAAAGTCAGAATTTCGAGTTATAAAGTCAGAATTCTGAGTTATAAAGTCAGAATTGTGAGTTATAAAGTCAGAATTGTGAGATATAAAGTCAGAATTGTGTTATAAAGTCAGAATTGTGAGATATAAAGTCAGAATTGTGAGTTATAAAGTCAGAATTGCGAGATATAAAGTCAGAATTGTGAGATATAAAGTCAGAATTGTGATATAAAGTCAGAATTCCGAGTTATAAAGTCAGAATTCCGAGTTTTAAATTAAGTCAAAATTGCGAGTTATAAAGTCAGAATTGCGAGTAATTTTGAGTTTTAAAGTCAGAATTTCGAGTTTTAAAGTCAGAATTTCGAGTTTTAAAGTCAGAATTTTGTTTTAAAGTCAGAATTTTCGAGTTTTAAAGTCAGAATTGCGTGATATAAAGTCAGAATTACGATATATAAAGTCAGAATTGCGATTTATAAAGTCAGAATTAAGTGTTATAAAGTCAGAATTCCGAGTTTTAAAGCCAGAATTGCGAGTTATAAAGTCAGAATTGCGAGTTATAAAGTCAGAATTGCGAGTTATAAAGTCAGAATTGCGAGTTATAAAGTCAGAATTTCGAGTTATAAAGTCAGAATTTCGAGTTATAAAGTCAGAATTCTGAGTTATAAAGTCAGAATTTCGAGTTATAAAGTCAGAATTTCGAGTTATAAAGTCAGAATTTCGAGTTATAAAGTCAGAATTTTGTTTTAAAGTCAGAATTCTGAGTTTTAAAGTCAGAATTCCGAGTTTTAAAGTCAGAATTGTGAGTTATAAAGTCAGAATTCCGAGTTTTAAAGTCAGAATTGTGAGTTATAAAGTCAGAATTGCGAGTTATAAAGTCAGAATTCCGAGTTTTAAAGTCAGAATTGTGAGTTATAAAGTCAGAATTGCGAGTTTTAAAGTCAGAATTGCGAGTTATAAAGTCAGAATTGCGAGTTTTAAAGTCAGAATTCCGAGTTATAAAGTCAGAATTTTGTTTTAAAGTCAGAATTCTGAGTTTTAAAGTCAGAATTTCGAGTTATAAAGTCAGAATTGCGAGTTATAAAGTCAGAATTCCGAGTTTTAAAGTCAGAATTGTGAGTTATAAAGTCAGAATTGCGAGTTATAAAGTCAGAATTCCGAGTTTTAAAGTCAGAATTGTGAGTTATAAAGTCAGAATTGCGAGTTTTAAAGTCAGAATTGCGAGTTATAAAGTCAGAATTGCGAGTTTTAAAGTCAGAATTCCGAGTTATAAAGTCAGAATTTTGTTTTAAAGTCAGAATTCTGAGTTTTAAAGTCAGAATTTCGAGTTATAAAGTCAGAATTTCGAGTTATAAAGTCAGAATTTTGTTTTAAAGTCAGAATTCTGAGTTTTAAAGTCAGAATTCCGAGTTTTAAAGTCAGAATTGTGAGTTATAAAGTCAGAATTCCGAGTTTTAAAGTCAGAATTGTGAGTTATAAAGTCAGAATTGCGAGTTATAAAGTCAGAATTCCGAGTTTTAAAGTCAGAATTGTGAGTTATAAAGTCAGAATTGCGAGTTTTAAAGTCAGAATTGCGAGTTATAAAGTCAGAATTGCGAGTTTTAAAGTCAGAATTCCGAGTTATAAAGTCAGAATTTTGTTTTAAAGTCAGAATTCTGAGTTTTAAAGTCAGAATTTCGAGTTATAAAGTCAGAATTGCGAGTTATAAAGTCAGAATTGCGAGTTTTAAAGTCAGAATTCCGAGTTTTAAAGTCAGAATTGCAAGTTATAAAGTCAGAATTGCGAGATATAAAGTCAGAATTCCGAGTTTTAAAGTCAGAATTTCAAGTTATAAAGTCAGAATTGCGAGTTTTAAAGTCAGAATTGCGAGTTATAAAGTCAGAATTGCGAGTTATAAAGTCAGAATTGCGAGTTTTAAAGTCAGAATTCCGAGTTATAAAGTCAGAATTGCGAGATATAAAGTCAGAATTCCGAGTTTTAAAGTCAGAATTTCAAGTTATAAAGTCAGAATTGCGAGTTATAAAGTCAGAATTTCGAGTTTTAAAGTCAGAATTTCAAGTTATAAAGTCAGAATTCCGAGTTTTAAAGTCAAAATTGCGAGTTATAAAGTCAGAATTTTGAGTTTTAAAGTCAGAATTGCGAGTTATAGTCAGAATTGCGTTTTAAAGTCAAAATTGCGGGATATAAATTCAGAAATGTGTGATATAAAGTCAGAATTTCAAGTTTTAAAGTCACAATTACATTTTTATTTCATGGCAGAAACAAGCTTCCATAGTTTTGAGTATATAGATATTCAACATATTCGAATCCTTTCAGCAAACAAAAGGAGCGCCGGAAATTTGGAGGGAAAAACCCCTACAGATTGCGAGTAGCTCTTGCGATGTTACAGTGTTGCGCTGAAGCATCGAAACAAATCATGACATAAAAGAAATGACATCAGGGAATCACGATCCGAAATATGATTCTCTCTCAGTACCATCCGTTCCTGTATTTCCGTCTCATATATATTTAAATAAAACAGGTCGACTTTGACTTTACAGAACCTCACTAGTACAAAAATATACAGTGCAGCAAATCAGTCTCGGTAAAGTTAGCATGAGGAATTTAGTTCAGCCCAATAGATGTATTAAAACCCTTCCGTCCCTAAACCACGAGCGCCCGCGACAGCGCCGCGGATCCAATGCGTTTCCACAAACGGCAGACTAAAACAACGGTAAACATGTCGAGCCTGGCTTTAACATCGAGCTCCAGCTTCTCAGTGACGCGATGATAAATACTATATACATTATACTTCATGATATCATTTCTAAGGGGAGGACGAGAAAAAGAGAGAACTGCACAGTTAATAAGGCATCTAAAGTCAAGCAGCTAAGAGCACCACTTGAGTGAAAAACTGCAGTCACTGTCACCTGTCAATCAAAGATGAAGCTTAGGATCCATGCTACATTCCAGAGATGAGTTATTATCGGCAGACGACGGTGATGAACGCCACCACACGGCCGCTTCCTCCTCTTCATACTAAATAAAAGTACATCATTACAAACATTCTAGTTTTTCTTGTGTTTTCTCTTCTTTTTTTAAATCAACACTGTACATTTTATACACTATAGTACAAGTCGCCACACACTACGAGTGTAAACGTAAAGACGATGCGAACGTGCCGCACGCGTTATAATCACGAAAATGAACTTTATTTAAGACGTATCTGGAAGTCAAACGGTTTCTTATTCAGATGAGTGAAGAGCAGTTATTTCTCGGCTAAACAGAAGATAACGCTCTTATCTTGCCGTCCCGTGCTCACGTGCGCTGACGCGGCCTCTTTCGTCGCCATCTTTGCCGGAGGAACGCAAACTCCTGTCGTCTTTCCGTCTGAATCCATCGGTGCTCAACCATTGCCTCAGTTATGACAAAATAAATATACTATAAACATCTTCTGTTACGGTACTGTGACTTTTATAGTGGACTGATATCCCAAACATGGATGTGAGAAAAACAAACAACAACCCTCGTTTTCATGAACAACAGTCCGACCTTTGATATGCAAAACGTCACCAATGAAATGCACAAGCTGTGAATTCTCCCTAATGTATTATTGTTCCTTTGTTTGTTTAATAACCATACTTCATATCAGATTTGCCGTGGCCTTGTCGAGCGATTGTAGATCAGTCTCGGAGTGTCCCTCTGCTCGTAGGAAGCTCGGACGTGCGTGGACGGAAGCCAGAGTGGTCGTATGCGGGAACTGTACGGTGAAGCTGCTGAAGGGACTGTCGTGGGAGCAGTTGGGAACTCTCTCAGTCTGTGCGCTCTCAGGCGGTTATACCTGCACGTGAGTCCCCTGTGCGTGAAAACTCTGGACGGCGGAGAGAATCTTCTTTTGGTGCCCCACCAGAGTCACGCCCATCTTGCTTAACTCGCTGAGGAAGAAGGGACAAAAAAGAAATCATGTAATACTGGATGCGGTTTATTTGTTGTTTGCTTGTAGAAGAATCAATTAGAGAACAATATATTTAAGAGTACACTCTGATTCTGTTTCACTTTTTTAACTTTAGTTAGTGTGTAATGTTGCTGTTTGATCATAAACAACATCTGCAAAGTTACAACGCTCAAAGTTCAATGCAAAGGAGATATTTTCTTTTACAGAAATCGCTGTTTATGGACTACAACGAGCTTCTTCCTGGGTTTGTGACATCACAAACCCTCAAATTTACATAAACCCCGCCCCTGAGAACAAACAACAAAGGGGGCGGGGCCATGTTGGGCTGCTTTAGAGAAGAGGAAGAGTTGTTGTAGTAGAGTGTTGTTGACATGCCGTCATTTTACACCAAACGAGGGTCAATTCAACACAAAAGATGAACATGACGGCACATGCTAGTGGATGAGTTGAATCAACTCCACAGCAACTACATCAATTTATCCACTAACCATTCAGAAACGTCTAAAAGTTGTAACTTCTTCCTGAGTCTCTCCATCAGTGTCGACTCCGGTTTGAACAATGTAAGGCTGAACACCGTTACTGACAATCCTCATTTTGGATGCGTGAGATTCTCCAGCTTTGTTGTTGTTGAGCTGTTAAAGCTCCGCCCTCTTCTGGAAAGGGGGCGGGAGCAGAAGCTCATTTGCATTTAAAGGGACACACACAAAAATGGTGTGTTTTTGCTCACACCCAAATATGGGCAAATTTGACAAGCTGTAATAAATGATCTGTGGGGGATTTTGAGAGACTTATATTACATCTTGTGAAAGGGGCATTATTGGTCCCCTTTAAAAGTAAAGGTTCTTTATTGGTATTGACGAAGAATCTCTAACATTTATGGAACCTTTGCATTGCTCAAAAAGTTCATTACATCGGAAAAGCGTTCTTTAGATTATTATAATGTTCTTTACACTAACAAAAAATGGTTCTTTTAAGAATCGTTCACTGAAAGGTTCTTTGAGGAACCAAAAATTGTTATTTTATAGCATCGTTGTGAACAACAAGAACTAAAAAAAATCTTTTGGAATTTTTATGTGTATCAAGTGTATCATTTCTCTGATGTCTCAGAGAAAGAAACATTTCTCATTATTATCAATCATTTTTTTTTTTTTTTTCACAGAAAAAAAAAAACATCTTAGTCACCTCAAACTTTAAAATAAAATAAAATAAAAAAAAATAAAAAATAAAATAAAATAAAATAAAATAAAATAAAATAAAATAAAAAATAAAATAAAATAAAATAAAATAAAATAAAATAAAATAAAATAAAATAAAATAAAATAAAATAAAATAAAATAAAATAAAATAAAATAAAATAAAATAAAATAAAATAAAATAAAATAAAATAAAATAAAATAAAATAAAATTCTGGTTTGCCCAGATGTGAGTCTTTCTATAGGTACACAAGCTTACCACATGCTGATGTACAGTATGGAATCTAGAGAAACGTAGCCCGCGCTGGCAAAGTTGTCCTTGTACTGGCCCATATTGATGGCGTCTAGCCATTCATCCACCGTACTCACGCTGAACTCTGGGGTGATGGGGTCTTCCCTGGAAAGGAAATTGAATTTGTATCAATTGTGGCGTGGTTCAATGCTAAAGAATTGAGATCTGCTCTTGCATAATAAATCGTCTTCAGAATTGTAGGTTATAGTGTTAAGGCTTCAGCTTCAGGCCTACAGTCAACGAAAATCTAATCAAACTGTCATTCGTCTCTGCGTTTAATGACAGTGATTTTTCAGGACCAACAAAGCAGTCTTCCTCACACTTCCTTGTGAGAGTCGATATCTCGAGCAGTTTCATGAGAAGAGGATAAAAGTTCAGTAGTTGTAGTTGAGGTTAAAACCCATTGTGTTGCCGATCCGTTCCTCGTGACAGACGGGTCAGGATCACACTGTTGATTGACAGCTGTGAGGGTCAGTTCAATCTCAGACCTGGGATGTATTTAACGCCCTCGTTCTTCTTTGTCCTCTCCGGACACAGAGGGATAAATGACGGCAGGTTGGGCTGTAATCAGAGAGACTGTGATGGGCTTGAGGAAGCGTATATCTCTGCCTCTCCGTCTCCTGATAAACCGCTCTGTCTCATGTCAGGTTTTACAATGGGGGTTCAGCTATCTAGACGACAATGATTTTTTACAAAGCTGCGAGAGGGATGTCTGCTGGAAAAGGATCAGTGACTCTAGGTTTGGTTATATTAGACAATACGAAGTTTATCGGCTTGTTGTCTCACATTAAACAAAAGATTTGAGAGTTCATGGGGGAGACAAAGAAAAGCTGGATTGGATTTTCCCCTGGATTTATTGGAGCTGATAGGGATTTGTTTTTGCTGCTTTTAAATGTTTTATCTGTACGTCACTTTAAAAGAGGCAATCCTTTGGTTTAAACTGGCGTTGCTCAGCGTGTTTCATGTTTCCACCACTTTATCATTGTTAAAACAAGATTTAACATGATTTATCGCACTGTAACCATTACTTTGCCCAGGGTCAAAAAGTGGCCTTAATTCAGTTAACTATAGTGTGAAAAGCATGTCAGTTTCTCACCAGACGGAGCTGTTGGCGAGCTCTTTCAGACTGTTGGGGTTGCGGATGAGTTTGTCAAGGGTGTTGACGATGTGCCCAAATTTGGGCCGTTCGCTCCTGGTCTTCTCCCAGCAGTCCAGCATCAGCTGGTGGAGGACCACGGGGCAGTCCATCGGAGCGGGCAGCCGGTAACCCTCATCTATAGCTTTAATCACCTGAAACAGACACATGCATCAAACAAAATAACACAATCAAATACGCATACTGCATTGTGTTGTGTTTTAGTGAGAAAATGTCCAATGGTTTCTCTAGATAAGACTCTTATTCCTCGTCTGGGATCATGTAGAGCTCTTTGAAGCTGCACTGAAACTGACATTTGGACCTTCAACCCATTGAACCCCACTGAAGTCCACTATATGGAGAAAAATCCTGGAATGTTTTCCTTAATTTCTTTTCAACTGAAGAAAGAAAGACATGAACATCTTGGATGACATGGAGGTGAGTAAATTATCAGGAAACTTTAATTCTGAAGTGAACTAATCCTTTAATTGTAAGGATATTACTTTATCTGAATGAACTCTTGTCTATTGCACGGTGTAAAACATTAGGACCTACAGTATAATTGAGACATTCAATGGTACGAGACATCTCCTATATGACTATAACTAATTACTACGGTTAAAACATCCGCTGTTCGCTGCCACTTCATGTTCTTAAATCAAAAGAACTATTTTCTTTTAGACATGAAACATTCTTCTTTGTTTCAGAATGAGCTCTAAATCATTATCAGCCGTGCCCTGAAGGTCTTCAGGATTTCTCTGACATTTCCTCTGATGGTAATAAAGAAGGAAGTCAGAAAGTGTTAGCATAATACAGCAGTGAGAGATGAAGTGTGTTTAACTGGCAGGAGCAGCTGGACGGCTCTCGTTTATGAGCCTCCTAAAAACCGTTATCATTCGAGTGGTTTCTATACAGACATCACCGCAGGAAGATTTCACTCGCAAGGACACGCTGCTCGGAGGCTCTGCCCCCCCCCGAGAGGCTCCAATGCAAATGATATTAGTGGAGATATTAGATATTAGCGGAGCAGATTTCAATTTAAACAATACACGCGAGAACACGAGTTCTCAAGGACACTTACGTCTTGATTAGACATCTCCCAATAAGGCCGCTCTCCATACGAGATCACCTCCCACATGACGATGCCGTAACTCCAGACGTCACTGGCTGAGGTGAACTTCCTGTACGCTATAGCCTCAGGAGCCGTCCATCGAATGGGGATTTTTCCACCCTGATAAAGAAAATAAAAAGATTGTGTTTCTTAAATGTCCCAGGGGTTGATTTTAATTTTGTTTTGTACAGTATATGAAGGTATGGAAGCTTGTTTCTGCTACTAAATAAAAAAATAAAAAGGTAATTGTGACTTTTATCTCACAATTCTGTTTT
Organism: Megalobrama amblycephala; assembly: GCF_018812025.1. Taxonomy (NCBI): domain Eukaryota; kingdom Metazoa; phylum Chordata; class Actinopteri; order Cypriniformes; family Xenocyprididae; genus Megalobrama; species Megalobrama amblycephala. The sequence continues at coordinate 45,515,138 of NC_063060.1, read as the reverse complement.
TTTTTTCTCACAATTGCGTGACATAAAGTCAGAATTGCGAGTTATGAAGTCAGAACTGCGAGATATAAACTTGTAATTCTGAAATTTAATTTAATTTCCCTCACAATTGCGCAATTGTGAGTTTATATCATGCAATTCTGACTTTAGAACTCACAATTATGAGTTTTTATCTTGCAATTGTGAGAAAAAAGTCAGAATTGTTAGATATAAACTTGCAATTGTGAGATAAAAAGTCTCTTTGTTACCGAAGAGATAACAGTGACATTAAATATGACACGTGATGATATATAAAGAAAACAAAGAGAAAAAAAAATAAGGTTTTTATTGTGCATAGTTTCCAATGAAGCTGTAAATTATGCAAAAAAATTGAAAATACACAACTGTTCAAAAGTTTGGGGTCAGTAAGATTTTTATTTATTTTTAAAGAAATGAATAGTTTTCATTTCTTGAAATTATTGAAACATTTAGAATGTTACAAAAGATTCTATTTCAAAGAAATTCTGTTCTATTGAAGAATTCTAAAAAAAAACAGTTTTCAACACTGATAATCAGAAATGTTTCTAGAACAGCAAATCAGCACATTAGAATGATTTCTGAAGGATCATGTGACACTGAAGAGTAACGACTGCTCTATTAAAATAGAAAACAGTTATTTTAAATGGCAATAATTCAGAATACTAGAATTTTTACTGTATTTTACTGTATTTTTGAGCAAGTAAATGCAGCCTTGGAGAGCAGAAGAGACTTATATTTTAAAAACATTTAAAAAACAAAAATCTTACTGACCCCAAACTTTTCAACAGTAGTGTAATGTCTCTATTTAAGACACATTAATGCTGTCTATGAAATTAGCTTTACTATAGAGTCGACCATTTTATTCCAGACATGTTAAAACTGAATTCCCATCATTGTCATTTCCACCACAAAATGCTAATAAACACAATATATAATCTGAGATGTTGTTGAAATGACATTGTGGTGTAATTTCCATGATCAAAACGACATAATTCTGCACTGTTGGACATTGTTAGTACACTAATAACATTAATGAGCATGTGAAAAATGCATTTTAAGAGATTAAAGAAACAGTCATAAACAAACAGCAGAATAGATACCATATTTGCCTTTCCTTTTCCAGCACTATGACTGGGTCTGTATTTCCCCAAATGCCTTTTTAAATAGCTGCAGTTAATCTCTACAGTCAAAGTCAAACAAAAGACAAACTGGCTGTACTCTATATAGACATACGTGACGAGAGTGCCAAAGAAGAGCAGCAGGGCCCATGGGGTAAAATCATTTACAGAGAATTTCAAAAAGCGATCTTTACAATTTTTTAATTATATAACGTCACGGCACATAAACGGCTGCCTCGCGTGGCCCGGAGGGTTTCGTCTCTTCGTGATTTCAGGACTCGAAGCAACGGGGCACGGGGCGTTGAATGTCAAAGACACTTATATTTTAAGAGTTCCTCCCTGCGAGAAACACACATTTCGCCTCAGACACACACACACAGACATGAAAAGGCAATCTGCAGGGGTCCGTTCAGGGTTGTACAAGCACTTCCCTCCCTTGTTTGCATGTGACAACAGATTCTCCTGCTGAGTCTATGCTTTGTCCACCCGAGCGGACACCGACAGCCACACACACACACACACACACACACACACACACACAGCCTCACGTCCCTCTCTTGCCCTTGGCCTTCATACGCGTCCACAGGGTGCTCACCAATTACCGAGCTGAGAAGGACAGAGAGAGCTCGAAGAACGAGTGTAGGGGGTTCGGAGGCGGCTGTCCTGTCAGAAACGGATGTAATTAATACATGCTGGGTGGACAGAGAAACTGACCCCTGAGAAAGCCAACATCCCGCCTCTGTCTCGTTCTCTCCGTGTCTCATCTTAGGCTATGTCCACACTAGAGCGTTTTCGTTTTAACACGCCGTTTCAAAATGATACTGGTGTTTCAGAAAAGATTTCAGTCCACACTACACGACCGAAAACGCATGACCAGGGCTTGACCTGCTAAACGCGGGTGTATTTCAGCATTGGTGTGTAATGCAGTCACTCTTACTAGCCACTTTGGCGGGTTGCATTTTATATATAATATATACTTTTTTCAATTGTAGTCTTTTAAGAAGGCATCTGAAATAATAAACTAAGTGCAAAAATTTTTGATACATATCAATACTGAAATATCTGAAACGCCGCCTCTCAGCACTAAATTGATTTCTTTTTCGCTGCTTATTGCGCTTAAACAGTCAAATACACACAAAATAATGTCAAAATGCCGGTCTTGGTGAGTATTCATGTAAACACAGTCAGTTATGTTTGAAGTGAACGTAAACAGTTGAGAAAGAAAACGCATGTGTAACAGTATAATGGATCTTAAAGTGACAGCAGCCTAATAAACCTGCTGACAAATTATGAGATAATATTAACAAAAACATCTATATGGCAGTTTTTCCCCATAGTATCAATGTCAAAACTGAATGATGATGAAAGCTAGCTTTGAAAAACCAGTGACACTCAAATTTAAACTGTAAACAAAAACATTTTCTATTAGTTAACTTCCTCCTTCATTATCTGTTTTTGTTCAAATTGACAATGGCTGACTCCAGGATCTAATATAATCTTTACCCGTGTGGTGTACGCAGCTTCAGGGTCGTCCTCCAGCACTCTGGACAGGCCGAAGTCGGACACTTTGCACACCAGGTTACTGTTCACCAGGATGTTGCGTGCCGCCAGGTCACGGTGGACGTAGCTCATGTCGGACAGATACTTCATTCCTGAAGCGATGCCGCGCATCATCCCCACAAGCTGGATGACCGTAAACTGCCCGTCGTGTTTCTGCAAGAGAAAGCGACGGCACATGTTGCTATTTATAGATTTTACAGCTGGTGTACACTGTGAAATCTAAGGCTTGAATAACTTAAAACAATGATAATTATTATTATTATTATAAAGTATTATTATATTAATTTCCTTGGAAATGTCTGAAGATTTTCTTCCTGTTAATTTTTTTTTGCATTACATTATTCAGACTTCATGCATTTTTCAAACACTTCATTTTCACAGTTCCAATGGTTTTGCCCTGAGTTCTGATTCATTATGCAAAAGACTCTGACCTCTGGTTTTAGAGCTCTTTCTGCCATAATTGCTATAATGTTGACAGGCCTTTATTAGCGTGAAACCATCTGGATTTGGTGCTTCTGTTAGCTAAACAAAAGAGCTCAGACATTCATTTCGCCTCAAAAACAATCTTCGCAATAAGCAATTAGCCCGATGTCTTAATCTCCATATCTGGGCAGTACACTAATCTTGTTAAAACCCCACTTTTGTCCCTCCAAGCAATATCAATCAGAAACATGCGCTCGTATAGTATTTCATGCATCATAATGTGGGTAAGTTAATTATGCTGTGTTTTGTGAAATGTGGCCGGCTGATTGATCGTCCGGCCTGATCAACTGGTTGTTATCAATCTGCTGTCAAAAGCCACACTACTTACAGGAAGAGCGGAGAGAGGCAGATATAGAGACGGAGAGAAATAATTTGTTTTTCTACTAGTAAGTGATGCTTAACTGATCTGTCTTCTAATTAAACACATGTAGCTTGGTGGCCGAACTATGAGCTATTAGCCATAAAACAGACCCCATAATTATATTAGCTTTTTATGTGGGCTAAGGGGGTATTTATGGGATTCATTATGTAGGCTGCAGAAAGATCGAAAGTCTCAGACAGGCCCTTTTTTAGGGGTGTGGGGGGGGGGTGTTAGATTTCATTTTCATTTTCTCAAAGTGTAGGCAATTAAAATGAGTCCTGACTTAAAGGAAAACGTATCTGTGCTGTGCGTAATAAAACTTCGTGGCCCGATCCACTGGGTGACAAAGGCGGTAATAAATTAGTGAGGATTGCGGAGGAGACGTTATGGCAGCTTGGTGGAGCGAGCATAACCTTATTATAAATCTACTGAGTTCATTTACTCACTTCCTGTCTCTGTACGTGACACATTTGCAACACGTTCACTCAAATACGTGCTCAAGTGTTATTACTGTTTACTAAAACTAAGAAGGGTAATGCTTTATTTTGATAGTCCACTTTAGACATTCTACTGCCTATAAGTAACTTTACAACTACATGCATTACAGAGTCATTATTAGTAGACTGTCTGCTTCATATCTGCTTACACTTTATTTTGATGCTCCCTAAAATACATTCTACTGACTATGAGTAACTTTACAACTACATGTCAAATTATTCTACTAACCCTAACCTAACAGTCTACTTATACTCTAATGATAGTTAGTTGACATGTACTTACAAATATATGAGAGTTGTCATATAGTTGCAAACTAATGAGTTATGTGTCATGTAGTTGCAAATGAGTTAGTTGACACGTAATTGCAAATATGACATTTGTCATGTAGTTACAAATTAACGAGTTGTCATGTAGTTGCAAATTAACGAGTTGTCATGTAGTTGCAAATTAACGAGTTGTCATGTAGTTGCAAATTATTGATTTAGTTGACATATAGTTGCAAATTAATAATTTAGTTGATGTAGTTGCAAATTAAAGAGATTTGTCATGTAGTTGCAAATTGAGTTAGTTGACATGTAGTTGCAAATTAATGAGATTCGTTGTGTAGTTGCAAATTAATGAGATTCGTTGTGTAGTTGCAAATTAATGAGTTAGTTGACATGTAGTTGCACATTAATGAGATTTGTCATGTAGTTGCAAATTAATGAGTTAGTTGACATGTAGTTGCAAATTAATGAGATTCGTTGTGTAGTTGCAAATTAATGAGATTTGTCATGTAGTTGCAAATTATTGAGTTATTTGACATGTAGTTGCAAATTAATGAGTTAACTGACATGTAGTTGCAAATGAATGAGATTTGTCATGTAGTTGCAAATTAATGAGTTAGTTGACATGTAGTTGCAAATTAATGAGTTAGTTGACATGTAGTTGCAAATTAATGAATTAGTTGACATGTAGTTGCAAATTATTGAGTTAGTTGACATGTAGTTGCAAATTAATGAGTTAGTTGACATGTAGTTGCAAATTAATGAGATTTGTCATGTAGTTGCAAATTAATGAGTTAGTTGACATGTAGTTGCAAATTAATGAGTTAGTTGACATGTAGTTGCAAATTAATGAGTTAGTTGACATGTAGTTGCAAATTATTGAGTTAGTTGACATGTAGTTGCAAATTAATGAGTTAGTTGACATGTAGTTGCAAATTATTGAGTTAGTTGACATGTAGTTGCAAATTAATGAGTTAACTGACACGTAGTTGCAAATTAATTAGTTGACATGTAGTTGCAAATGAATGAGATTTGTCATGTAGTTGCAAATTAATGAGTTAGTTGACATGTAGTTGCAAATTAATGAGTTAGTTGACGTAGTTGCAAATTAATGAGTTAACTGACACGTAGTTGCAAATTAATGAGATTTGTCATGTAGTTGCAAATTAATTAGTTAGTTGACATGTAGTTGCAAATGAATGAGATTTGTCATGTAGTTGCAAATTAATGAGTTAGTTGACATGTAGTTGCAAATTAATGAGTTAGTTGACATGTAGTTGCAAATTAAGGAGTTAGTTGACATGTAGTTGCAAATTATTGAGTTAGTTGACATGTAGTTGCAAATGAATGAGATTTGTCATGTAGTTGCAAATTAATGAGTTAGTTGACATGTAGTTGCACATATAATGAGAGCTGTCATGTAGTTGCAAATTAATGAGTTAGCTGTGTAGTTTTAAATTAATGAGTATTAGTTGTCATGTAGTTGCAAATTATGGAGAGTTAGTTGTCATACTTATAGTTATACACTCAAAAATACTGGGTTGTTTCGACCCATGTTTTGGTCAAATATGGGCCAGGGTTAGGTTTAATTGTTGATTTAAATTTTTAAATTAAATTTTTAAACCAGTGGATGGGTTTGTCCATATTTGACCCAAACACGTGTCGAAACATCCCAGCATTTTTAGAGTGTATAATGTCTAAATTGGGCTTTCAAAATAAAGTGTAACCCAAAGGCAAAATAATTTAATAAATTAATGTATTAATAATAATAATAAAAAAATAATTAATGCAAATAAATAAACTAAACTTTCAATGAAAAATAAACTGGAATAAAAAATCAAAAATAAATAGTAGGCGAACTATAGATGACAGTATAGTACGTGATGCAGTTTAATTCAACTACTGCTCTGAAAAATGTGAATGACACCATGCAAAAATGAAATGAAATGAAAACTAAACTGAAACAAACAATCCTGAAACGAACAAAAACAAAACAGAATTTTCAGATAGTATTGCAAATTTTAAGAAGTCAAACTATAATAACCTTGGCACGTTCGCTGAACAACAGAAGGATGCGAGAGCCCTAATGGACAGTACGCAACTGAATCTGTGCTGCCTCATCCAGGCATCCATTCCATGCTTAATTTCCCTCCAGTAATAGACTTTCAGGGAGGTATCCATGGCTTATACCCTTGAGCGATGCTCGTTTATTGGCTGTAGGTAATTAAATGTAAGGCAGCATCTTAAATGGCATGTGAACATCGGTGTGGATTTGTGCCACTGGCGTTTTGCCTTCCTCACCTTCAGGAAAGTATCCAACGATCCATTCTCCATGTACTCTGTAATAATCATCACGGGCTTGCCTGTAGACATAAAGAAAGAAAAAAAGACAAAAATACAAGATTTACCATCAGCCTAGATGGAAGGAAAAAAACATAAAATGTCCTAACAGATTGATGATTCTACACAAATCCACACAGAAATAAATCATGGTAATGGTGTCATTAATCCTTTATAGCTGAGATGCTGAAACACAGGAACGAAGGAGAGAAGAGAGGAGGCTAAACCCTGGCCACACTCTCAGCCCCATTATTCAGCATGACAGACCTTCATCACAGCCTTCTACCATCAAAGATATCAGTTAATTAACCCCGGCTAATCCACGGAGAACCAATTAAAGAGCTTTGTTGCCATGATGGGCGGCCAGGACAGTCAATGAGAGCTGATGGGAGGGCGCTGCACCTGTTGTGGTGGGCATGAGCAGTGATGGATGGCAGGTAGCGAAAGGAAGATCTCTTAAAAGAGCTCAAAGTTTGTTTTAAAAAATGAAAGCAAAGCACCAGACTCCAAACTAAGAAAACAGCATTAGACAGTCAACTGAACACACCACAAACGCCCTCTCACTAAAACCATGACCAAGTTGGACCAAGTATTAATCTACTAATTGACCTGAGAAACAACCTCCCAAATGTGACATTGTGATCATAACATTATACATGCGTAAGTTCCTAATGAGCTGTTTTGAGCTTGTCCACTTTCGACCACTTCCAGAGGTAGTTGAAAACACATTCGACCGGATTGCTTTGGTCGAATGTGTTCAAACAGCCACTAAAGACCGTCTACTCTCCGTCTACTGACCTAATGCGTAAACATTATGGGAAGTGCTCTAGCCAGACGGGATTTAAACGTTGTCGTCTGAAGACCCAAGTTTGGTTTGAAGATGAAAAATGTACCAAGCACAATGTTCTCTCACCATTCCTTCTAACACACATAGCTGATTGGTTTGGTTTATGGATTAAAATTTTGCTCACCAGACACTGTGGCTAGTGGTTCAGCATTTTCACTGGCTATAATTTTGACATTGATACCATTGGGAAAAACTGCCATATAGATATTTTTAATATTTTCTCATAATTTGTCAGCAGGTTTATTAGGCTGCTGTCACTTTAAGATCCATTATACTGTTACACATGCGTTTTCTTTCTCAACTGTTTATTTTCACTTCAAACATAACTGACTGTTTACGTGAATACTCACCAAGACCGGCATTTTGGCATTATTTTGTGTGTATTTGACTGTTTAAGCGCAATAAGCAGTGAAAAAGAACTCAATTTAGTCCTGAGAGGTGCAAAATCAATGGGAATGAGTAAAATTATGCCAACCAATCAGATGAGCATATTCACATAGAGATTAGCATATTCAAACGACAAACGCATCTTCTGTTCAATTGCATTAAGCTGTTTTGGGCAAAAGAAGGCATGAATGGCCATTCACAAGGTAGCTGCTTCTGTAGATATTAGGCAACAATGCAGCAAACTGGTTTTGGAAGAGATTTATAGTCTTACAAACACACTCCCACTAATTGGCATAAGTTATACTTCTGCTGCCACCAATCTACCGCAGGGCATCATATGCAAGCCGATATCTGAAATAAAGCGACAGAGTGAAATAAACAGAAAAATGTTCCAGTGCCTTGTCGAGTCTCGGTTAACAAGCTCTGTCATACTCCTCTCAATCCTCTGACCTAAATACATCACTCACAGGTCACTGAGAGTTCAGCAGTTTAGCGTCACTTGTAGGATTTGACAGAAACGTCCATGTACAGATTTGACGGAACGAATCAAAACGTGACAGCTGTGGTAAGATGACCGTGTCAAATGTGCCTGTTGATTAGTTGGCGCGTATGATTCTGGTGGTGTACACCATGCTTGCCCTTGTTAAAGGGGCATATCAGTGCTGTGTATGAACCTACGCCAAGCATAAGTAGGTCTCCACAGAGGAGGCTTGTACTGTAGGTACATATACAGACACTGAATGCTAAGTGGGCATCCAGTGCTTCAGACAGCAGGAAACAGGTTATCATGATAGCACCCAGATGAGATACAAGTGTTAACATTCAATCACTATTGACAAATAAAATGCATTAAATATCCTACATTTAAAAATAAATAAGTAAATAAATCATTGGTTATTGGTTGGTAACGTACATCTGCACAACAACTGTTCACATAGCATAACATCAAACTGTGTGTTTTGATGGTTTTAAACACAATTAGTACAAGCCTTATTTTGTTTTATCTTTTCTAAAGCTTTCCTTACTGAATGAATTTGAACGAATCAATCAGGTGAACCAATGATTCAATGGTCTATTCATAAAGAGAGTCATTTACTTCATTCCTGAATGAATCGGCCATTTGAATGAATCGAATGAATGAATGACTCAATGACTTGCTCATTTATGCCGAGTTCACACAGCGCGATTTTCAAAGTCGTCAGAGTTGTCAGATTATCGATTTCTCAGATCGTGTCTTTGATTGGCACTCGCGTGAACGAGCACCGATTTGCCTCTGACTTCGCAAAATTAGTTGATGAGTGAAAATCGGGCCTAAAATCAAACAGTGTGAACTCGGCATTAGACATTTACCGCCACCTGACAGTTTTATTTTTTATTTTTCTGTTATTTCATATATATATGTATATAATGCCTATTTCTATATTAATAAAAAACATAAAAGGTATAGTTCACCCAAAAATGAAAATTCTGTCATCATTTACTCACCCTCATCAAGTCTTAAAGTTTGTTTAATAAATTCTATGTTGAATCAAATATAATATTTCTTTCTAAAGCTACTTTTTGTAATGTCTATTTAATGCTTTTCTCGTTTAACACATTAATGACTTTAAATGATCTCTGGGGGGTAATTTCTCAGTCAAGTTTGATGTGCGATTAATTTGCGATTCATTCGATTAATCGCCACATCATGCAATTAATTAGACTAAAAACTATAATCGGTCCTAGTTATTATATTTTATTTCAACTTGATCTCAGTTATTGAAAACAGTTTTAGTTGAAGTTAACAATAACAACACTGATGCAAAATGGCCGTAGTAAACAAATCCTCGGTTACTACTCCAAAAAAGCTATGAGTACACAGAATGTGTGTCAGTGTATCAGTTGTGGGCTGTTGTTCCTGTCTCTCTCAGGGACGTGTAAACACCAGCCGTGTCAGTGCTGATAAATGACTTGTATTCCAGACATCTCCACTCTGGAATACTGAGATATGTGCTCTAGTCATATATATATGTGCCTCTATGAGTTTGTGAAAAACAGGTTTGATCACCCCCCTCCGAGCATCACCACGGCAACTGGCTGGTTATACATCACCTAAAATTAAATCACTATCTCACTGAGATAAATGCCTTCCTCGACACCCCCAAACCTAACCCCCCATGTCTCATCCGAAAAAAGAGGGGGAAAAAAATGCAATTCCTTTTACTTTACAGAGGCAGACTAATGTAGCTGTCAGACGCAGAAAGAGAAAGCGAGGGAACGGACCGCGGAACACTGTGTTCTGGGAATGGCACGGCAACGGGTGGCAATCTGATGTCACTCTGTGTGTGTGGGACCGCTTTATCAGAGAGACAGTTGAAGCGGCAACTGGCATTGATCCTGAAAGAGCGGGTGGCCGAGGCAGTGGATCCGATCAGAGGAGCTTACGGCAGCCTCCCGGGGCCCTGACCTCAGCGGAACAGCCTACAGCCAAGCTCAGAGAGGGAAAACGCATGCTGGACTTGCAGTTAACACTGTGAGGGCAGATGTGAGGCTTTAACAGGATCACGTACATGCCTTTAAAGGGGACCTATAATGCCCCTTTAACAAGATGTAATATAAGTCGCTGGTGTCTCCAGAATGTGTCTGTGAAGCTTGTCAAATTTGCCCCTATTTGGGTGTGAGCAAAAACATGCCGTTTTTGTGTGTGTCCCTTTAAATGCAAATGAGCTGCTGCTCCCGCCCCCTTTCCAGAAGAGAGAATCTCACGCAGCCAAAATGAGGATTGTCAGTAACGGTGTTCAGCCTTACATTGTTCAAACCGGAGTCGACACTGATGGAGAGACTCAGGAAGAAGTTACAACTTTTAGAATGAAACTGGATGTTTCTGAATGGTTAGTGGATAAATTGATGTAGTTGCTGTGGAGTTGATTCAACTCATCCACTAGCATGTGCCGTCATGTTCATCTTTTGTGTTGAATTGACCCTCGTTTGTGAAGCAGTCTGGCGTAAAATGACGGCATGACACCAACACTCGACTACAACAACTCTTCCTCTTCTCTAAAGCAGCCCAACATGGCCCCGCCCCCTTTGTTGCGTGATATCAGGGGCGGGGTTTATGTAAATGTTAGGGTTTGTGATGTCACAAACCCTGGAAGAAGCTCGTTGTAGTCCCTACCAGCCGTTTGTTGTAGTCCTTAAAAAGTGATTTCTGTAAAAGAAAATATCTCCCTTTGCATTGAACTTTGAGCGTCGTAACTTTGCAGATGTTGTTTATGATCAAACAGTAACATTACACACTAACTAAAGTTAGAAAAGTGAAATCATAATCAAAGACCCCTTCAACAAATATTAAATCTGAAATGTGGGTGTCCTCCAAATCGGAATTGGTTTCAAAAGATGGAAAATTAATTTCATACCAAACGCTGTCCTAAATCTATGGTGATAAAACAGCTCTGGTAAATCTTTTTGAAAGGTCATCTAGTGTTGATTTTGTATGTGTTGTTAAAACAACCGTCAGGCATGATTACAGCAGGCGTTTAACTAATAAAACCGCTTATTATGAGCTCTTCGGAAAACAGCTCTGAAAGATTGGCTCTTGACATTAATCTCTGGCAACCTTGAGGGGATTTTTTTTTTTTAATTTCCCCTCTAATTCATGTGTTATCAAGCGATCATCTGGACATCTGATGTGGCATATTTTCCTGATGAGCTACAAAAAGGTTACAGCACAACCACGAGCATCCGGTGCAGACGATCTCAAGAGCGCACAATAGAGCTCATTGAGGGCTTCCTGCATTAGCATCACATGTCTTGTGAACAGAGGGCAGGCATATCTCTGTGATTTCACCCTCAAGACCTGTTCTTCTCTTTCTACTTCGTTTCTACAAAGAGACGAATATGTTTAACCCTTCGTGAACCCTGCGCCGCTGGAATAGCAGCAGTTTACAATGAGCTCTGTGTGTGCGGGAATGAATTAGCGGTTGATGTCACTAAGTGTGGCCTGAGGTACAGAGCTTCAACACAGGGTTAGGTTATAGATTTACATACTGTGAAGATCAGAAAACCCTGAGGGTGACACCAAATACAGTTAAGGCAGGTTTACAAATTATTCTTCAGAAGACAATTCTCTGTGTTAATACAACTCTGTATTGACGTAAGTGTTTTCCCCATATTTTGAGTTATGCATTGCATTATTTTCTGTTGTGTTTTAGAATTGTCATTTTCTATGGATTTTATTTGTCTTACAGTGATCATATGATGCTACTATGAGTTAAAAACAAACTTTGAGAAATAAAAGAAGTTATGAAAACATTTATATTCTTTTTATACTTTATAGATACTTTATATTTCACTATACCATACTTAATATTCACTCCACAAATAAGCAAAGACACATTAAAATGAACAAAAGTCTAAAAATGTTTGGGTTAAAAATAACCCAAGTTGGGTTAAAAATGGACAAACCCAGTGATTGGGTTAAATGTTTGCCCAAGCAATACAGTAATTTAAAAAAATAGTTGAGTTAAATGAAACTACCCAGCAGGTTGGGCAAACATTTAACCCAACCACTGGGTTAAAACAACCCAATCATTGGGTTTGTCCATTTTTAACCCAATTGCCTCTAGTAATTATGGGTCTGATTTTTAATTTCCAACCTATTTTGGGTTCATTTTAAGCCAGACATACAGTCATTTTTAAACAATAGTTGAGTTTAATAAAACTACCCAGCAGGTTGGGCAAACATTTAACCCAATCGTTGGGTTTTTCCATTTTAACCCAGCATTTTTTTAGTGTATTATGGGTTAAAAACAAACTTTGAGAAATAAAATAAGTCATGAAAAGGTTTATATTCTTTTTATACTTATTTCACTCCACAAATAAGCAAAGACACGTTAAATTGTGGCAGTAAATACTTTTACACTAAAAAAAATGCTGGGTTAAAAACAACCCAATTTGGGTTAAAAATGGACAAACCCAATGATTGGGTTGTTTTAACCCAGTGGTTGGGTTAAATGTTTGCCCAACCTGCTGGGTAGTTTTATTTAACTCAACTATTTTTTTAAATTACCCAGTTGCTGGGTTTGTCCATTTTTAACCCAACTTGGGTTGTTTTTAACCCAGCATTTTGTAGAGTGAACATTGTTACAAAAATTCTATTTCAAATAAATGCTGTTATTTTGAACTCCATAAGAACCCTAAAAAACGCCACCATCTCCACAAAAATATTAAGCATCACAACTGTTTATATATTGATAACAATTTTCCCAACCCTATCTGATCAAGGAACATCGCTTACATTGTTGCATTGCTGTAATCTTGGACAAAAGTGTCTGATAAATGAATAAATGTAAAATGTGACTTTTAAAGGGCAGAAATAAAGATTAAGCTGTCATTGTCTCTGGTGAAAGTAACAGCATGGATCCAGGTCTACATGTGTTGTGATATCTAGGACAGAGATTTAAAAACCATATCCACTTAGATAAAGCTGTCACAGCACGCTGCTGTCAGAGCCATTTTGCACAGAATCTCTTGAACTCTATACATACTTACCGGGGAAAATTGCCGGATAAATCTATTCCCAGCGGAGTCCCGCTGACCTACATGTTTGTATTGCAGGTTCGGTAAAAAAAAATGAATACCTGCAACAAACTCGAGTAATCAATATCGCATAACACCTCATCTGTGTAATGCAATGCCCCTGTGATTTAGCTCTAACCGGTACTGTGGGATAATCATTAACGGAAACAGACCTTTGTTGCAGGTGATGAAAAAATGCCTCGTGACATCGGATACGAGGCGGATTGTGTAATTGCGTACGGGGAGGGAGGCGCACGTGTATAAACATATGTTTGTGTGTAGAACGGCACGCACGAGGTCCCATCAGGACCCCAGCAGTGACACCCCTTAACAAGCTCAGATTCCCAATGTCGCCGCACCCGTAGAGCGAGAACCCCTATTGCAAATAGAGTATTGATTTTACACTCCCATTAAAGCGGCTTCATTTCGACGGCGGTTACTGTGGGAACAGCACAGCTCGTATCTCCATATATTCCTGGCTGTGATATTCAAGGTACTGACTTATAGGATTAAAGACATATTGAGCAGGTTGATGCCCCGACGGCCCACTTTGTGTCCTCCCGCTACGATTATGAACAAAAGAACAAAAGCCGCTGTTCTTCAACTTTACAGTCTTATTGATTTTCCAAATGGTGTTTTAACTAAATGACACATGATGTACTTAGCACTGAGTTGTTGGCAAGAACAGACCGGGCGGTACATCGCAGCCCTTAATCTACGTAATTTAACACAAGAGTCTCCGCGAGACTTTAAACTTTCATTGTCCTCTAAACAAAGGAGCGGCGGTTTTAATGAATGCTTTCTCGAAATAGCAGCCACTTCGTTAGGAGGAAAATCCTTTGCGGTGGAAAGAGCGCGATGAGAGGAGATGATAGCCTCCTCCAAATTGAATGCTTCCAGATTAGGCGATTGTTGGCACATAAAGGAGGAAATGAGAGATACGGAAAGATCATAACTTTTCTGACAAATGACGAGATAGCAATTAAAAGGGCTATTTCCAAAGATTTCTTTCAGTCGCACCAATACCCGCCATCTACATAACAATGGAGGCAATCAGAGCGAGAGGGAGGGTTCGGGACATTATTCTGATGAAGCGTTGCTGATTGGGCCTCTGTTTTGGATTTGTTGATATGAGACCACAATCAGAAAGAAAAAACACACACACACACAATAAAAACTACATCTGAAAAAGGTTCTTTGTGTACATTACTAAAACGAGCCCTGAAAGAGAACATTGGGAGGCCAGAATCATTTGGTCTCAGTTTCAGGGCTGAGAGGGAAAATTATATATAACATTGTTAACATTGTTCTACATTACTGAGAAAGACTAAACCATAATAAATAATTAGGGATGAAGCGAAATGAAAATTCTGGGCCGAAACCGAACATTCTGGATGCACTTGGAGGAAAACCAAAAATGCTTTGTATAATTGTATTAATATTAGACTTTTGAACTTTTGAAGTCAATAAAATAAAATAACCACACTTTTATTGAAATTAACACTAAAATTGGCCAGCAAATATATTAATAATATAAATTTTTCAGTTCTATACAACCAATTATCCAAATAATGTATAGTCCTACGAAGCTGTTATTATCAGAGCATCATTTTTCCCTGTGATATTTTAATATTTTTTCATTCATGGACATGAATTAAAATAATGAGTCATTTATGAATCAGACAGCATCTGTGAAGCAGCTTATCGATGATCATGCAGTGATATATTGAGACACACTACCCTGCATATTTCAGCTTTTTAAGGATTCCTGAGTTTTTTTTTTTTTTTTTTAATGCAGAGAGCTGTTAGAAATGGGTGTTTTGAATAACAGTTTGGAGTTAAAGGTTAGCGAGTTGTCCCTGCTGTTCCCTCGCCCTCTCCTCGGCCCTGCAGCCACTGACCTGCTGAGCAGTGATCTGTGAAATTGCCTCTCCTCGCTGTCATACGTGCAACTATTCACAAACCCCGAGGCCAGAGTACATGAGGCCATATGGACAGTGACATGACTATCAGTTACCCTTACAGAATCTGTAAGATAGTTAATACATATGAAAAATCTTATAAAATCTTAAACATAAATGCTTAAGAATGTTTTTAAAGTGGTGGTTCAATGCGATTTCACTTTTTTAACTTTAGTCAGTGTGTAATGTTGCTGCTTGAGCATAAACAGTATCTGCAAAGTTACAGTGCTGAAAGTTCAATGCAAACGGAGATATTGTCTTTTAAAGTTAAGGCAGTTTAATGCCTACAGAAATGACTGGTTTGGACTACATGAGCTTCTTCCCGGGTTGGTGACATCATAAACCCTGCGTAACACACCCCCGGGAACACGCAACAAAGTGGGCGAGGCCATGTGGCGCAGCATAATGAAAGCGGAAGAGTTGTGTACACCGAACGCGAGTGACGCATCAAAAGCTAACAGAAGCCATTATAATCTGTGATATTTTCTACACTGGATGCGGCGCTGAAGACAGTTTCCAGAATCTACACGAGTTCAGTGCTGGATTTACACAAAAGCTATTACTGAAATATTATAATATTTTTTTGTTGCATCAAGGACATAAACAAAGATCAACGCATTCGCTAGCCAGTTATGTTAGCTAAATTCTATTGCATACTTCAACAAACACCAACAAACTTCTATGTTCATAGACAAAAAAATGTTCATGCTATAAATTAAACGATACCTTTACAAAAATGCGACTACTCAGTCATGTATTCGGCTACAGTAAAGCTTTAATCAGGATAAAACTGTATATTGAAAGCTAACAAACAGCAGTGACAGCATATCTAAACACTTTGACACAAATACAAAATGAAATACCATTCATAAACGTCCTTTAAAAGCCGTGATTGCAGAGGTTCTGCTTTACCCTCTTCATCTGGGTCTGATTCGGCTCAATTTGATACAGCAATATAGACGCCATTATTTACATTTCCACTGAAGCACACGTAACCGGTAACAACTCATGGTGAGGGGCGTGCCGTTTCCCGACGCTTCAGCGAATCACAATACACTGGGCCAGCTAACCACATTGCGTATTTCGGAGGGAGTGGCTTCATTGAAGCAGTAAGTCAAACGAGCCGTTCGAATGACAATGGAAACAGAGGTGTAGAATAAATGTAAAATATATGAAAAATATGGCTTTTTTTTTAAAAACAAAGCATCAAGACATGTTAAAACACTGAAAAAAACACTGAACCACCCCTTTAATATATTAGGGCTGTCAATTTAATGTGTTCATTTAACTAATTAGTTATGGGAAAAAAAATAATGTGTTAAAATTGTTAATGCATTTAATGCACCTGCCCCGCCCCGCCCTGCCCCAGACCTACACAGTTCATCTGACATTTCATACAGTTGATTGGTGACAAACATGAAGCAGAGCAAGCCTACAGAATGCAGTTATACGACCCTAAAATTCAAGATAAAAGGGCAAAAATGCCCCTGTATGAGTTTTGTCTCATATTTATATCATGATATAGTTACGCAATATCACACGAGTAACGAGCGCAATATCACACAAGTGCTGTTTTTGTCCCGAGTAACACAAGTGCCAATGTGATATTGATTTTATACAACAGTTCAATAAGTTAATATTGTGTTATTTTAGACACACTAGTCTGCTTTTGCTCAGTTTTGCCAACAAAAATATTACCTATAAAGCCAGAGCAAAACTGTTGTGCATCTCGGAGAAACACACAGCAGTGCTTCTGAATGAATCCATGTTCAATCAATCAGGTGAATCAATGATTCAATGACTCATTCATAAAAAGAGCTATTTATTTAATTTCTGAATGAATCAGCTGTTTGAACGAATCGAATGAATGAATGATTCAATGACTTCAGACATTTACCGCCACCTACTGCAGTTTTAGTTTCTTATTTAGGGTATCGTTTCATTTAAAAAAAAAAAAAAAATCAAAAAAATCATGTTTCCATATTAAAAAAAACAACAACAACAACAAAAAAACAAACAAACAAAAAAACATTAATGGTATAGTTCACCCAAAAATAGGCTGTTGAAGCCTAAATGTTTATGTGTAATAAATTCTTTTGAATCAAATAATTTTTTTTTTTTTTTCTAAAGTTAATATCTATTTGACACTTTTCTCATTTAACACAATAATGACTTTAAATGATCATTTCTCAGCCAAGTTTAATGCAATTATTTTGCAATTTATTAATTGCCACATTATTTTCCTCTGATTTCAGGGATAAGTTATGAAAAGGGTTATGTTTTAGGGTAGGGAAAGGGTTAGCACTACATTTTGGGACAGAATTGTTGATCCAGGAACATGCTGGAAAAATCAAGCTGACCTATGTTACATGTACTTACTGTTGTAATAACAGTAAATTATGCATAATTACATGCAACTAACCCTAACCCTGTAGTAAATACATGTTGTTAATTAATATTACTCAGTACTTGCTCTGTATTTACACTGTAACAAGGACACCCCCCCCCCTACAAAAAAGGCTAATGTCCCGCAGATTCTAAAACTAGTAAACATATAAGTGTTGTATATTTATAGCCCCTCATGCTTGTTTCTAAGAATGTCTCATATTTTCCCTCTTCATCTTCCTCTAAACTCTCTTTTACCCCGTCAAAAGCAGGCTTTTTTTAGATTCCAACAGAAGGCCGGTCTATTCCATGAAGACAGAGGTCAAAGTGCAGCCCAACATTGAATGCATTACTCTCACTTAAACCGCTACTTTGCTCTTCCAAATAGTCCGCGTGCTCCGAGAGATCCTGAACTGA